>NW_019416427.1:407392-568523 GCF_000390285.2 Anoplophora glabripennis | reverse complement strand
AAGTATGACAAAACCCTCAACTTGTCATAGGTTTTATAAAATTTTAACAATAAATGCGATAGTTATAAACAAATGAAAAAATGGGCACTTTTCTTGTCTTTTTGCAATAACTTTTTTGTTTATTAACCGATTTTAATTTAACCAGTCTCATTTTGTAGATAATTTTACTCCCTATAAGCTGTCTGAGAGTCACTTTTCGCTAAAATTGATGGTTTTCCCTGCAAAGTGAAAAAACTGTTTTCCTCACTTATTTGTTTAAATAGAAAAGTTAGCTAATAAAAGCTTTTGACTCACGAGACGAGAGATGTCTTGTATTACGTTCCTTTAGACAATTTTGCAATAATCTAGCGGATAGGACTTTTTTCGAGTAAAAATTTAATTTGCTTGGTCTGAGTTGAATTTGCTGATATTAGATTAGGTGTTATAAAATTTTATTTATATTTTTCCTTCGGAAAGAAACTTTTAATTTTTTGTTCGTTCATTTTTTATTACACTTTGTCGTCGTGCCGGTCGCCGACTGCATCCTTTGCTTTGAGCAGGATCAGATTTTACAGTGGACCAGTTTCCAGTGCCGTGCAGAAGCGTGTTTTTAAATTATTTTCGAACTGCCCTTTATGAGTTTTTTACAAAATTGTATTTGCGAAAGTCCCCTGTATATTGAAATATTTTCATTTGATAAGTTTAAAGTAAGCCACCCTGTATAAATAACTTGGTATTTTAAGAACAAATGGGTAACATATAATAAGAAAGTATTTTTACAAAACCTGCAGAGCATTCCCCGTCGTAAACGTTAGTCAAATTTGAAACAGCTTGAAAGAAAACAAATCGATAATGACAATTCCTAATTACGCCGCTGTGTACTACAAAATTGTATCATGCGAAATTTTTTCATTTTATGACATGGAATTCGTTACTGAAGTTTGATCAAATATTTACATCCTTTATATAGTAATAGCATTTAGATTTATCACAAAATTTTTAATAGTTTAATTCCAAGAATGACAAATATTTTTATTACACAGTACCCCGTACTAATTAATTTAATATTGATCAATTGAGTTCATCAATAAAAAAATATATCAAGTAAACATGATAAAAATGTAAACAAATAAATAAAAAGTTTTTACAAAATCTGTCAACTTATAATCATAATTGACTTCTTTTGTGTTGGCAGCTTTGAAAGTCCAAAAGTGAATTATTTGGAAATCTAATTGTATTATAAGTAAGTAATTGTCGAAAACTTCCGCAGTATCTCTTGATATATAGAATTTCTGAAGTAATTATATCTTTATTGCAGTAAATACACTTGATGACTATGGTTATCAACCATTCCACAATAGAATAAAGAAGGGAAGTAAAGCTGGTTAAAGAATAAACCACATAATGTCCTTTTTAATACGCATCTCATTCATTCTCACTTAATGCGCTGGATTTGTAGCAGTTGGTAGGAGCAATTTCGTCAAATTATTATTATACCCCATTAATGCGGAAAAGGGAAAGTACCTATCCTTTTGAATGTTATCTTTATATAAACGCAAGAGAAGAACATATAATTTCAGTTACAATTATTATACCTTTCGAGATATAAAACGTTGAAGATTAAAAAATATTCTTAAAATTGTAGAATATTTTCTTCAATGTTAACAAACATATTGCTCGACATAGATATAGTCGAATTTTTAATTATTATATTCACGTTATTACAAGACATTTCCGCTTACGATTTAAATCTATATTATCCTGCTGTCTAGTTAAACAAATCTATTTTTGTTACTTATCAATCAGTTAATTTACTATAAAACCAAACTTCGACGTTTATACTGACTGACAATTAAAATCCATTTTCTCAAGAAAATATGTAACAATAAACTTTTACATTAATACTTGTAGGTTGTATCTTAATTGAACATCAATTATGTAATGGAAAAGTAATCATTAGTACGTCCCTAAACGAAAAGTTATCAACATATTTGAGTATCGAAGGGAATATATATATTATGCGTGGTACAAATTTGCTATCACTATACGAGGTCTGTTCAGAAAATTACCGAACTTTACGCGCTAATGGAAATATTTATTGATATGTGTTTGGCAGCATTGCTTTACGTATAACCTCCTCCGTAACTACATGTTCTTAGATTGTTCATATCTCATTTAGTTTTCTTGATATTGTTATTTGACAGAATGAGTTTGAGTGTTAGTGACGATTTTTGAAATATGCGATTTTCTGGAAACGATGCAAATTTTGCGTGAAACTGAGGAAAACTTTCACGGAAACGTTTCAATTTTTGAAACAAACTTAAGGAGATAATGCTCTGGACCGTACGCAATGTTACAAATGGTTTTGACGATTTAAAAGTGGTCGTCAGTCAATTGAAGGTGGTCCTCGACTGCTAGATTTACGACTACGTCATTCAGACATAAGTTCAATCATCATAATGGATTGGTAAAGGATCTCCACACCCCAAGAAAACACGTTAGTCTTGATATAATGTCAAATGTTAATGTTCACTGTTTTTTCGACTTTAATGGAATTGTGCATTATGAATTCTTGCCTCAAGGTAATACAGTGAACCGTGTGTGCTACCAAGGCGTCTTACAACGGTTACGTTACGTATCCGCCAAAAGAGACCAGAGTTGTGACGAGACAGCTCATAGTTCTTGCACGATGACAATGCGCCCATACGTTGGGCTTTGTCAATTCGTCAGTTTTATGCCAAAAATCATATTACTGTCCTCCCTCACCCTCTTTACTCGCCAGACCTGGTTCCTTGCGATTTTTTCTTATTTCCGAAATTAAAATTAGTTCAGAAAGTACGCCATTTTCAGACTTTTGATGACATCAAACCAAATTCGTCACAGACTTTAAAGCTATCCAGGACTGCTTCGCGAAATGGAATGGAATTTTGTAGGAGACAAGGACTAATAATGTATAAAATTAATAATAAAGTTTAAAAGAATAAAGTTCGGTTATTTCCTGAACATAATTTTAGCTAAACGCATGTTCAAATTATAGTCTGATAATAATTTTTCAACACTTTGTAGAAATATAGTATCAAATTGACTGGCGCGACACAAGAAACTGAGTAATCAGAATATTATCCCTGAAATCTTCAAACACTATAACTTGAACTTGACAGGATGATATGCTTAGTTACATATAATACATGTTTTCAGGGATGATAATACGTTTCTTGTGTCGAGCCAGTCAATATGACACTATATTTTTATGAAGTGTTTACAATAGGAGACTGTGTAATCAGACAGTATAATTTGAACCTGACAGCCAAAATTAGTATTTAAATTCTCAGAGTTTTCCCGTTGTCTGGAGGCGTCAAACTTAAAAATAGAGATGTAGGTATCAGTAATGTTGATTTCTACGTAATTTTCCGAAGTGACGAATGCCTATGTGCATTCAGGAATTTCCCCCGAATAAGCTGATAACTTTTGGCTACCAACTTGGAAATAAAAAATAATAATACATCTTTTACAGATATTTTAATTTAAAAACATGGCTATTTTTTAGAAACAAGCGTTTATAAGTAACAAACTCACACTAACAGATACCTACATTTTAATTCGGAAGGTGTAATTAAATGTTTGTAGGATTGAGCCAAATTGTTTTCTTTAAAAGATAAATTTTAAATAATGAATTTCTGGACATGAATGTAACCTGAGGGGTTATTTCTTTATTTATCTCCCGTTATGATCAGTATCATGACGATATTAGACTGCAAAAGAGTTTACCATTTACTTCTCGAAAGGGAGTTTATAGTTTTGTCATCTACACTTTAATTAGTACGTGGGAACTTAGAAATGTTGTACGTTCAGAGAATGAATGCCATACACTTACCGCACGTCGCTCACGAAGAGTATAATCCAAGTGTTGGTTGTACATGGTGGTCCCCTTTCACTGGATGGACACATAATTTGGAAGAGCTAGAAAACACCAAAACTTCGAAGAAGGGTTTTAATAACAATAAAAAACACAAACAAAATAATGAAACACAGCGGATTCGAACAAACATTATTGATTAATTTACACGCGACAACGCAATACGAGATTCAGGGAACCCAACGCGAATTCATTGTAAAATTTAGAGTCTTTATCCGTTATTAAATTAACCCGAGACTCTAAAATTAAGGAAACTGCCCAGTATGGAATCCAAGGAGAAACTGCCTTGTTTCGGAGATCTCTCCTGAATTCGACACCTCTTTTCGACACGTCCATTTCTTGGGTACAGAAGTTTCGGTTTATACCTTATTGGCGGGATCCCTGAATGTCTGGGGTTGGAATGGCTTAACTATACCTGTTATACCTAAATGACTGAATTTACAATTATTGTATGGATAATTTTGTGACTGAATTGAACTTACACCGTACACCTTCCTCTCGCAACTCCATATAACAACACGGGACGGATTAGTCAGTCTCATTTAATCTATTCTTATAGCTTGGAAAATCCGCCTAAAAACCAGCTATTTGATGTACATATTATTATTTTCCTCACAACATTCTAACAATTTATTCAAATATCTTGGAATTCCTATGTGTTTTCGAATGTATTTCGCGCGTTATTAGAAATATCGATTTTTTCCTTCACCATGGGCTAAACCGACGCAGTTAGTCGAATACCAGATGCCCAACACATGGCCCCAACGATCTAAGTCTACTTGTTCAAAATTATTGTTAAACATGTGGCCTTCTCCGAAGGACTGCGATGGTCGATCTTTGCAAATTTATTACTCCAGGTGACAAGAGACACCAGTTTCTCAACGACTTTATGGTGACGCTAAACCTACTTGAAGACCTTTAACTTTTCAATAATTATTATTGTTGACTGAGTTGGCCCATCCGTTCAGAGAACTAACAAATAATCTATCACGTTCACGAGTCCCGGCTTTTGTTACATTAACATATTAAATATTTTGAAGAGTTAGCAACTAAATTATTAAAGTGATATTTTATTTTATATTATTACCATGAAAAATCGATGCAGATATGTAATTCCTAGCTTTAGACAATCGATTTCGTCCGTTTCAAATTCGTTAAACCTCAGCCGTTAATTACATTTTCAGAATTAATGTTATATCGATTTCAAGCTGTATGTTATCCACTGTGGGATGTAATTCCTTTTACAGTAGGCTTAATAGTAAAATGGAACGAAAAGCCGTTGTTATTTTGAAAGCCGACTGAAGAAGACAAAAAGATAACTTCAAAGGAGGTACGACGATTCAAATAAACTACCTCTCTTTATCCAAATGTGCTTGACTAAGGTTTAGTTAATAAGTTTTAAAATTTTAAAGACAGGTATTCTTATCTCAAACATTTTTTATACGAATCTGTTTTATCTGAAGTAGGTTCAAACAGGTAGGTATGGGAACAATATCAAAATAATTTAAAAACTCATCAATAAAAAAATTTCCATACATATTGCGCCCATTTGCATTATAAAAAAATGTAGATTTTATAATAACGAACGTTTTAATATCAATGGTAATTTGAAATTTTGCATCACTTAAGACAGTTTGGTATTAGATTAAAATATCTGCTAATCACTTTTTACTGAACTTTTAGGCAAAAGTCTATAAGTCTTTATAACAATATTAAGCAATATGTTTCTTGAATTGCATTCGACAAGCTGTTCCCATAAACAATCAGGAAATGCTTAATTTCCAAATTACAGGGTATTTAAAACATTTGAATGTGTTCAAAATATAAGAAGTTTTGTTTAAGGTGAAGTCACAATTGTGAACCAGAATTACTCAGAGGCAGATGAAACTAGTGAGTCCAAATAAAATTATGCCCCATCATTTTTGATGTTACATTTCGCTTATTTAGGACAAAAACCTTAAAATTCTAAATTTTAAAGTTTTGGTTCAAAGTTAGTAAATTTTTTTTTGAAGAACTGATTGGGTCAAATGGACACCGGATTTGGATTCAGCAACCCCAAAAACATTCAGATATATGAGTTTACTTGATTGGCAATTGGTTCTATACATTTGACCTTGAACTGACCTTCAACCAGACCTAATCGGATCAAACGGACACCGGATTTACTGACCCCAAATAATAAATCTCTTATGTTTTTGGGGTCATATCTACATATGTATACATGTTCCCTTTGTCGGTAATTGATTATCTACTTTTGACCTTGAACTGCCCTTCAACCAGCGTTAATCGGATCAAACGGATACAGAATTCGGATTCAGCGACCCCAAAAATATATGACTACCATGGTCTTATCTTTCGGACCTCCCACTTTTTTTTATTTTCTGGGCTGTATTATTATTCTGTTAAGAAAAAATTGGTAGTTACCTACGTGATGTTGCAATAGTTAAAAAATATTCCTTCTTGTCGCTAGTCATGTAGTTGTAAATTATCGGCAGACGCTGTAATGCATTCACTTAAATCATCAACAGTTTCCACTTCATTATAATACCATTCTCTAAATGTCCCCATAAAAATAGTCAAGAGGGTTTAAGTCAGAAGATCGCAGTGGCCATGCTGCTGGTCCGTCTTCTCCAATCCATTGTACTTCTTGGTAATTATGAACATTTTGTCAAATTATGGAGTCGCGCCATCGCATCGTGCAAGAACCACATTGGTTGTCGAATAGCTAAAGATACATCTTCAAGAACTACAAGCCGATCATTTCGAAGAAGTTCGAGATACTGAAAACCATCCAATCGATTTAACAATGAATGCTCCAGTTAAGCAGTTGTTCACAACCTCTACCTTAACATTTAAAGAATAACTATGCTGGAAGTAATTTCATTAAATCGCATGCGGATTTTCAAATATCCAGATATGGACATTACTTCATTTCGTGTAATACATCAGGTGTAAATTGAGGATTTTGTTGCAATAATTATTCACAAAATTTAACCCATAATGGATTCTGCTACATGATAAGAATACATTTGAGATTCGTGTAATCTGACTACTTATATGGAAACTTTCCTCCAATTGTCATTGAATTGTTCAAAGAATTGCCGACAAATGTCCACACCATTTTCTTTCTGCTGTTCGGTCATCAAACGAGGAACAAATTTTGCTGCATCTGGATGCATGTTCAATTTTTTAGTCAAAATTTCATTAGCATGACTCAATTGAGATGCTAAACTCTTCTGCAATTTCTCTGACAGTCAATCGGCGTTTTGCATGCACCAAATCTTTGACTTTCTGAACGTGGTACGTGGTAGTCATCAGTCGAAGGCCTTCTGGGTCGAGGATAATTTTCAATTGACTGATGAACACTTTTAAATAGTAAAAGTTTTCCTCAGTTTCATTCAAAATGTTACGTTGTTCGTTGCACAGTGGATGAAAACGTTCAAAATTCCGTGCGAGGTATTAAAAGTTGACCAAATTAGGATAGTTTTTTTAAATACTCGTAATTATGTCCGCTTTCTTATGTCACTGCGATAATTGCCATATTTTAAGATCTCAACTTGCGATATGTTAATTACTCTTAAAAACTACAATCAGAAATGTTTCCCATACTTGATACTACAAAATATGAACAATATTTAGCGAACATAAAAAAAGTAAGGTATAAATCTTAAAACTGTTAATTGTAAACCCTTCAACCACAAATTCTTGAAACCATAAGCCTAAAAACCGATCCTAATAAATCTAAATTCATTAAACTAAACCCAAAAACTCAGAACCATGAAATTTAAACCAATAAAATCTAAACTCACAAAACCTAAACCTATAAGACCTAAACCCATAAAATCCATCAAATCTAAAACCACAGAATCCAGACCCATACAATCTAAACCCAATCCCAAACTTGTAAACCTTCAAATTTCAAACTAATAGATTGTAAGCCTGTAAATCCCAAACTGTATAAATTTGTGAGTTTGGATTTTGAGCGTTTTCGCCCACTGTTCCTTGATCCAGAAAATCACAAATTTCAAAAATCGTCACTAACACTTAAACACGTTGCGCTCAAAGAACTATATCACAAAAACTAAATGAGATATCAACAACCCAAGAACATCTGGTTACAGAGGAGGATATGCGCAGCGCAATGCTGCCAATCGCATATCACTAAATATCTTAGCACGTAATTTAAAAAGAATTTTCTAAACAGACCTCGTATCCCCAAAGCTTTAGGATAAATTGTGAATCAATCGGTGTAATATAAATAAAACAACTTGATGCTGTAGTTTTTTGCTCAAGACCTCTACGTGACACAAAATGCTGAAATCACTTAACTTAATCACTTACTTAAAATTAATAAATTGTTTCATTTAATTCGCATTTTATAAGGTATCAAAACGTAGACCTATGTTATCGTTATAGCCTTTTAACAAATTCCATTTACTTAATGTAGGTAAATGTGATATGTAGACAAGTCCAATGTAATCACAAATAATATCCCCTGACAAGGGTAATATGAAATAAACTAGTTCAACTATCAAACTAGTCTGAGGAGTTTGAAGAGCTTTCGAGTACGTCATTTTATATCTACTAGCAGTGCTAGCTGGTGGCTGGAATCTCCGGTATTATGTGTTTAAACCACTTTACTACCTTCGGCAATCCGAGGTTGACGCTGTGCCCCACTTACAGAGGGAGAACGAAAAACAATGGATTGGGGCATAAATTTGGAATTACATATTATTGTGCACAGCGCCGAAGTGATAGTATCATAAACTGGTATATAAATGTCACATTTACGAAGTAATGTTGGTTAAAATTTATGGTCTGTATCTTACAGAGAACATTCATATCGTTAAATCAAACGCTTATAAAGTACATAGTCGATCAGCAACGTATTTCGTGATTGAAATTTAAACCGAAGCAAATATTTAAAACATTAAAGCATACGCTTTTCGTATATGGGAGACTGAGGCACGTTCAGATGCAGGGTTGCTCCAAAGAATCAGCAGTTGGTAGGCCAATGATTTTACGTGTGCTAGTAGTAGTATCATTTGGTAGATAGAGTAGTCATAAAACCAGCGGTAGTATGTTTATGTGATCGCGCACCCCCGTACTTGAATCGGATTCAGCAACGGTTTCTGGGTCCTCTGCTTGCCCGCAAAAGGGTTACCAGAGTAGGGGATTGGTGGACTAGGACATTAAACTTTATGTATGTGTCTTCCTTATACTGTCTGTGAAAGCTTTAGGAGCTTGTGGTTTGTATAGCAGCTTTAGGAACTTGTATAAACAAGATTTAGGAAGCTTGTATCCCGTAGGATCTTCATCGCAGGGTAGAAAATGCCTAGGTGGCACGTGCTACGTGAGCGATAGGAGCTTTTTTAGAGAAATTTAACTCGGTTTTGATTTTTATAAGAAATTGTAAGATTCATTGCAATTTTTGTATTAATTAACAACATGAATGTAATATTTTCATATAAGACAGAAGCATGAATTAATTTTGAACGTAGAACATGTATTGGCCTGGTTATTGAACTCTATGGTCCCTGGTTGACTTTCGAACTCGATGGTGACTCCGCAGGCGATCCTATAGCAAGGTCCGCATCAGAATCGGAGAAGTGGTATTTTGGTTAAACGTAGTTCACGTTTCGAATTTTCTGGACAAAAAAAATTCGAAAGAGGGTTGAAGATTTTGGTTTCACGCACTGAGCTCTAATATTCTGCGCAGTTTCGTTTGAAGTTCGGGATTACTTTATTACAAATTTTAACGAGATTTGGAGATGAGTTCCTGGTCGATTCGTCTGAATTTTTGATATGTTGTACTTGACACTCTCCTGACAGTTTTCGAGATATCGAGGACGCAAAGTCTCAAAATATTGAATATTTTCATGAACCTAAACATGGAAACGAGCACTTTTGAAAATAATTATTATCCATTTTTGATTATTTATCGGATTTAATCGATTTGAATAATCAATATATATCTGGAATGGAAATCAATACGACTACACCCCCGGGACACACCCAAAAAAAGGTTGAAAAACTAAAATATTTATATCTCAGGTTGTTACGATATTATCCACTTGTTTTTTTTATGAATCATTCTATATATACTGCTAAGAGCATGTGTGGGAAAATCCTCGAGCTATTTCCACCCTGGAACANATCTTGAAAAAGCCCTTTGTTTTATCTTTTTCCACCCTTGGCCGGGGGTTGAACAAAAAATTACTCTCACTTATTGTTATAATATACCTTAAACTAACTCATATCAAAAATTCAGCCAAGTTGGCAAAATTTCGATTTAAAGGCTTAGTTAATTGGACTATAAAGATTTGTTTAGTAAAGGACCCCGCACAAACCTTATGGATTTGAGTTCCTGGTCGATTCGTCTGAATTTTTGATATGTTGCACTTGACACCCTCCTGACAGTTTTCGAGGTATCAAGGACGCAAAGTCTCAAAATATTGAATATTTTCATGAACCTAAACATGGAAACGAGCACTTTTGAAAATAATAATTATCCATTTTTTATTATTTATCGGATTTAATCGATTTGAATAATCAATATATATCTGGAATGGAAATCAATACGACTACACCCCCGGGACACCCCCAAAAAAAGGTTGAAAAACTAAAATATTTATATCTCAGGTTGTTACGATATTATCCACTTGTTTTTTTATGAATCATTCTATATATACTGCTAAGAGCATGTGTGGGAAAATCCTCGAGCTATTTCCACCCTGAAACATCCTCCAAACAGTGGTAGAAAAACTAAAATGTTTATATCTCAGGTTGTTACAAAATTATCCACCTGTTTTTTTATAAATCATTCTGTACGGCTAAGGTCATATGTAGAAGTATCCCAGAGTTATTTCCACCCCGAAACACCCCCAAAATAGGGATTGAAAAACTAAAACTTTATGTCTTAGGTTGTTACGTGATTATTTTAGATGTTATTTGATTTGGGTTACTGACCTTGAAATTGACCTTGAAGATTAACAAACTAGTAAAACTGCCTAGCAACGCTTTTGTTTGTCGCATACTTGATGGTTCGAAGCCAAATCATACGATATATAGAATCTTCCGTTCTTACCGAATCTGGGGTAAAGTTTATCGAGAAAGTAGGGGTGCCTATTTAAAATTATAAGGTTGATCTTCAAATGACCTTGAGTATCTAGTTCCAAGTTTGCTATTACCATCAGCTAACCTCCTCTGAACCCTACAACTCCTGTACAAATCATTTTTCACTACCATGCATCCTTAGTCCAAAACTCGACCTTATCTTACCTGTTGCCTTATTAGTCCAGACGGTATCTGTTTCAAAAAGCCATATTTGGGTGAATGAATGAAAATTTTTCTATACGCATAAAAAAAAACGTGGGCTTAACTTTTGGCGGCGCAATATGTTAAAAAAATTGGAAAAATGTCATATTTTTCTTCCTATTTAATTATGTATCTTTTTAAGAGTTGATTTTAGGCGAAAATGGAAGAGGAAAAAAATGTTTGTAATTAAATTTTTTACAATACATGACTGGTTACAAATCGAATGAATCATGATTATTATGGTAAAAATCGAAAAAATCACAAAAATGGGGTTAAAAAACAAAACTTTTTAGGGAATNTATCTTTTTAAGAGTTGATTTTAGGCGAAAATGGAAGAGGAAAAAAATGTTTGTAATTAAATTTTTTACAATACATGACTGGTTACAAATTGAATGAATCATGATTATTATGGTAAAAATCGAAAGAATCACAAAAATGGGGTTAAAAACAATACTTTTTAGTGAAATTTTTTTGGTGTATTCAAATTGGGTGTAGGTCCTTTATACTTGGCTCAAGAAAACTTCATGTTATGTAGAATCATCACACCAAATTTCATCAAAATCGGTTCGATAGATTTTGCATAATAATTTTGCAATCCAGATTAAAAAGAAAATTGCAAATTTTCAAAATTTTGCACAGCAAAAACCAAGGCCCTTAGATACTTGAAAATTTAATCACATATAGAAGGGCTCTCAGGCTTTCAAACTTTTTTTAAAAAATTCGAATCCGTCAATTAGGAGAGCTCTGGCGCTTGTTTAAACATTGGTCGAGTTTGTGTACTTATAAACAATTAGAACTTTGTGAATATTTAATCAAATCAAATTTTTTAGGGCAGGTTCTACACAATGACATATTTAAATATGGCACAAATAAAACGAAAGTATACCCCTCCCAAGAAATGATGTAAATATAGAAAGAAACACAATAAAATAAAATAATACATACGTGAGATTCATGGGTACTATTTGCTTAGGATCATAATGAAATAGTCACTCTTAATAAAAAGTTTAAACCAAACATTTCATTGGAGGCATATTATGTCACGATATTCTTGGGACGTGCAAGTCGTTATTGTTACACTGCACAGTAAATTCATCTATCTTTGAAATATTGTCAGGTTCTAGCAAATCACTTTGTATATATGTACTGGGTTGTTCAGTTTTAGGATGAAGAAATAAATGTTCAAGCTGCATTAACTTTGCGGTCTAATTTTAAACGGTTTAATTCTTAATGGGATCAATTATTACTATTCATGACATTCAGCCATGACACAAAATAATATATTTTCATATTAAGAAAGCTTTTTCAAGTAACTTCTGGTTAAAAAAGAGATTAGACACCTATGTTTCAACTATTAAATTTTAAATTATATATTTAGAAAAATGTAATTTCTAAAACTGAAAAAACCAGATTAAGAAACGTGTTATTATGATCGTGACTTAATTTCGTATTGATCTTTGTCCAGAATGGTATGTTTTGTTTCGTTTTCGCAATTGGGTCACAAAATAGTTGTTTTATTTTTAAATAATTATAATTTACAGGCTCCTATGGCTCATGGAGTTATTTTTTTTAGATACAGAGATAATTGGTATCAAAAGTATGCAACATAATTTTACGAGAACTTTCAAACTCAATCAATCAATGATAATATTTCAATGTAGAAAAATGTTCCCCCCTTTTTTTGTTAAAATGCCTAACGATCCACAATGATTGAAGCTGACGTTACACGTAAATGTTATCAAATATATTAAAATTTACTTCCATTTGATCGAAATTACTTTCCGTTTTCTCAGATTTGCGACCGATACGATCTGTCAATTCAGAGACGTCCGTGTTTCCAGTGTGTGATTGTATTTATTTGTGTTCGCCGACTGCGTTTTTATTTGAGTTTATCGTTAATATTCTAAATAATCAGTGTTTTTCAACGCTAATCATCTGTTAACTGCTAGTTTTGTAGCAAGGAAGCAAATAGTGATGATTTCTTCGATTAAAGTACTCGAACTGTTTTAGGTTAGGAAATGGTCTTTTCGTTAGAAGACGATAAATTTATTGTAGAGGCCTACTTTCGGAGCCAACGAGATGAAAACGGTTGAAATTATTCAATCGATTCTTGTATTTCGCAATTCCAGGAAGAGTTTCCAAATCATGAAGCTACAAATTATAATATTTTTGCTCAGCATGTTCGACGTTTGGTGACACGATTCAGAAATACTCGCAGTGTTTGTAAAGGGAAGTCACCTGGAAGAAGGTTTAACTGACGATAAACTGGAAGATGTTAGATTTCAGCTCAGGCGGATAAATTTTTACAAAATGTTAAATATCATCATTTAAAAATATTAATTATAGGAATGTCATATGGTTCAGTATACAGAGCTGTAAGAAAATTTCATTTACATCCATATAAAGTTTCCATGGTGCAAGGATTATTACCATTAGATAATGAAAAAAGACTGGTTTAACAAAAACCTAAACGATGACAATCTTTTAGATATCACTTTTTTTACCAATGAGGCATGGTGTCATCTTAGTAGATACATAAATTCATCAAATTATCGTACGCGGTCTGCGAAGAATCCACACGTATTAATGGAAATGACTTTACATCCTGTTAAAATAGGAGTTTGGATAGCCATATCTCGACCTATTTTCTTTGAGGATAATGTTACTGCTGAGCAATATAGACAAAACATTTGGCAGCCATTTTTACATCAGCTACATGAAGACGAATTGCACAATGGTTACTTTCAAAAAGATAGTAAGTAAGTAAGTATGTAAGCATTTATTAATCCAAAAGATCATATAAAATGATATAGGACACGTCAAAAGGAAAAAAACAAACAAAAACATGTTAATCACAGTTCAAATATTCATCAATAGAATAAAAACCCTGTTTAATTAAGAACTCCTTTACTACCTTAGAAAATGCATTAAAACCAACGATATATAACGGTGCCCATATAATAAGGATTCGATTTATATAATTCCAGCCTATGCACTGGGTGTCTCAAATTAAACCCATGTCGTGTAGGATATTCACGATAAAAATTTTGAAAAAAAAATCAGACAAATTTCATTTAACAAACATTAAAATTTCGAAAATATAAAGACATGGTAGCGTTAATATGTTTTCCTTTACAAATGTTGGTTTACAAGATGCTGTATATTTTAGTCTAAAAGTAAAACGAATAGCCCTTTTTTGGAGAATGAAAACTCTACTCGCAAGTGAAGAATTTCCCCAAAAAACTAGACCATATCTGAGGTGACTTTCAAAATTTGAAAAATGGAAAGTTTTAACAGTATTAATACCAGATATTTGACGTAAGCTATTTAAAGCATAACAACTAGATGCACATTTACCACAAATTATTTACATGAGATGGGGCAACAGCACACACAGCTAACACAACACTGGAGTTCCTAAGAGAATTGAATAACGATCGCATTATTAGTCCAGGCTTATGACCTCTAAGATTTCCGGTCTTAACACCCTTAGATTATTATGTCTTTGGAACATTACAAAATTCCATATATGTAAACCGTTTACACACAGTGGATGAACTAAAGGACGCCATAATAAATAAATTAGCTAATATTACTACATAATGTATTTAATAATTTCAGAAGACGAGTAAATCTGTATATACCGAACAAAGGTAAACATTTTGAACAATCATTATAAATAAATTGTGGTAAAAAATATTAAATATTTTTATTCTTCACTTCAGTGTATAAATAATTATAACAAATTAATAACAAAAATTTAATTTTGAGATTAATAGTAATACTATCTAAAATATTCCATTCCTTTAACAAATTAATAATAAATCTCTCAAATAAATTAATGTCAACATTCTGCTTTTTGTGTTGTATTTTTGTGATTAAAATGAATATGTGACCCTATTGACATTGCACCCAACCCGCCACTTACTGAAGTAAATCACTATCAGTGTTGCCAACTACTAAGAGTGAAAATAATAGGAGAGCGGCACACAAAATATTTGTAAATAGTGGCGTCATCAATCCTCCTGGATCTCTCGGTATAAACATATTTATACTTAAACATTAGTTATAAATAATTATGAGTTATTATGTGTTAACATCGAGTACCAACTCCATGATAACGTTACAATATTTGTTTTAAAAGCTAAATCCCCTTGTTATAATAAAAATAAAGTATAATTAAAACTATTCTATTATCTTCATAAATTAGAGTTTTAAAAAAATTAAAGAGAAATTATTGTTTTAAAATGTAAATAAATAAAACTGGGTAGACGGTATTACAACTATTTTGAAATATACCGCACTTTTTTGCACCAACAATTTTGCAATAGAGCATTGTCCTTTTAAAGCATACAACGTCGATAGAATAAGCAAAAAACAGGAAATTGCGAAATTACAAATACCGCTAACAGGAAGAACCGCATAGATCAATCAGTAGGTATACGTATACTTTTACAATAGGAGAAAGTATTAATAAATTAAATTGAAACTTTGATCGCAGTACTTATATTTTTCAGGTATCTCAAAAGAAGATAAGGCAAAGCAGCTTATTTTCAACAAAACAAATATAAAACTTTTTCCAACTGAAGAGATTAAAGTAAATATGGTTAGACTAAAAACTAAAACATAAAACTTACATTTGTATTAAATATTATTTATAAAAATCTAAAATTTACATATCTGTAAAAAATAAGGCAAGATACAATAATTAGATTCAACAAAAACATTTTTGCAAGTAAAGTGTAAAACTACTTTTTTTAATTAAAATATTCTAATTTTTAAACGTCCCAAATTACTACCAAAGTTAGTAGGTACATAATAAATTGTTGACATTTTTTCTCTTTTAAGACGAAACACGAAAATAAGAGTGTAAAGTTATGATTCTTGTAAAACATGTTCTCTTAAAGTTGTTGGAATAGTTTTTATATCAGTATTAAAGCAAACAAATTATATGAATTTTTTGTTGCAAATATTTTAAAGTTACAGTATATTACAAATTATTATTTTTCCTCCATGCAACGTTAAACTATTTGACTCTTTTTAAATTAAAATACAGTTATTGTTGTGGACTATCTGTCTATAACTACTTAATGCTATTACTTTTTTATTCATCATGTTCCTAAACAATATAAAAATATAAAACACTTCTAGTTTGACTTCGATTAATCCATAAACGCGTTTCTTTTGTACTATAAAGTGTCAGTAAGCATTTGGTAATGGCTTCAGGCATAACTATACATTAGTCTGCATAGTAATACAACGAAATTTTAAAATCATACCAACTTAATACATAAGTGGATTGTGTACATGATTTACTTTATGTGTTTTCATTTAAATGTTTAAAACAATATGACAAAATATCTATAAATTAGGTATATTAATTATATTTGGAATTATTCAACCGGGAATTTTTAAAATATTGTCTTCTGACTGATGGGTTTTGTAGCTTGAATTGAATTATACTCATAGTTCGAACTGTGTAAAATATAACTTTATAATTTAATGTTCTTCCGTACCTAATGACCTGTTTTAATTGAATGTACTAAATTTTGCTGGGAAATTGGCAGTTGCTACATAACTTCCTTCAACTTTGCGTCCTGTTAACTTAGTTAAATATTAACAAATAATTAAAATTTCGTCGAAAAATAATCTTCTAGTTATCCGACTATAATTACACTAAATGAGAAAAGTTTGATATAATTTTGCATTAAGTATAATGAAAGATAATTAAAAAGATAGTATACAGAGTGATCCCAAATAAAGTACAACAAATTTAGCAGTGATTCTACTATAAAAATAATGGTACAAATTATTATGACACTTTCAGTGGAGTAACCTCAATCAATTTTGATATTTTGCCATAACTTTTATTTGGTAAAACATTTTTTTCAAATTTGGTAGACTTATTATTAGTTACAGACAACATCCGCAAATGAAAAGTCATCGAAATTTTAACGCCCTAAAGAACTTAAAATTGATTTTGTTGATTAGAGAATTGGTCAGAACTTTTCTGTTTGGGGTAAAAAAATTCAAACTATTTAATATTAAAAAAGATCTTGTTCCAAATCAATAACATAAACATTTTCGAACAAAAAAATATATTTAATGCTTTGAGATATCCTTAAAAACGGTTCAAATTGACCTACTTTGGACGTGGGGAAGCAAAATTTGAACATTATCTTGATTCATTTACAAAAACTGTAAAATAACGATAACAATCTATCCCGATTTGAATGGAAAATCTGGAATGGAAAAGTCTTACAAAACATTCATTAAATAACGATTAATGTTATCAATTTGAAACAGAAGGAATTTCTCAATTTCTTAATGATCTTTAATACTCAGTGATTTAATTATGTGTAAAACTGCAAACAATAAAGTCCTCTCTAATTAATGAATTTGTTACCAATAATGACTGTACCAAATCTAAATAAATCTCTTAACAAGAAAATAAGTTAAGATTATGTAACTCCTGTAATATTGAATTTTGAAAAAAGTGTCGCAGTAACTTTTATTACTATTTTCATGAGTAGAATCACTCCGTAATTATTTTTATAATATTAAAAAATATATTTTTCATAAATAAACCCAATTAGATACAGAAAATATTGAAGAAAATCTAGGTATGCAAATGATATATTATAGCCCCATAGACATGACTCCTAACTGCTGATATTGATGGACAACTACTCTGTGGACTACATGCCCCAACTAGTATTGAATTACATCAATGCAATACCTAGAAAACAGCTAAGAATAAATAATTATCCAAAATTGAAATTAAAAATACATGTTTGACAGTTGGGTCAGATTAAGTTCGGTTAGGTTAGGTTAGAATTGTTGAAAATGGTGGAAATGACGTACGGTAATTCACTTTTATCGAAAACTCGAGCATCCGAACGGCATTCAAACATGGTCGATATGTGGTTGATTATTATTTGTCATGTTCTTGTTATCCTTCAACGTCTTCAACTGAAGAAAACATCGATAAAGTGAACAAAATGGTGCTTGAAAACCATCATTATAGTTTGAGAGAGCTGGCGTATGAAAGCATCGAAGCACCGTTGGTTCCAAAATAGTAGAATTTTCTTCAAAAAGAGCATAGCAAACAAGTTGCTGATGACATGCTTGAAAGGGCTAATTCGAACCCTACATTCATGCAGCGCATCATATCGGGTGACGAGACAAGAATTTACGAGTTTGACATGCAAACAAGCCAACAAGTTTCGGAATGGCTCTTTTCTAATGAGCCGAAACCAAAATCGCTGGAGTTGGAGTCCATGCCAGAATATGCGTTTAAAAATTGCTGTTGTTCATTAGACAAAGTGTATTTTGCCTATTTCGAAAGAGACAGAATAAGTTTTAATGATTAATTGAATAATTTGTGTTTTATTGATAAGTTCCAGATATACTACAGTTAGAAGTCTCGTCTGTGAGATTACATATCTTTTGCACACCTAGATTTCTACTATCGAAGAACTTTGTTTGACGTCTTCATTTGATACATTTTTTTTAGAGAAATACATTATATTGAATTTGTTTGAATGAATATAATTAACAAAAAATAGGAGAGCTAATAATTAAATAAAAATTTTAGAAAAAAATATTCTCCCTTCTGAAATTTAGATGTTATAACATTATTTCACTTTATGTGCTAAATATACTGTACAATTTTTCGAAATTTTTCTGAGTTGAATTGATTGATGTGTCCAATTTCTATCGAAAGAAATTTAATTACCTATATAAAAAATTTTACAAAATGTTTGTTTCGTGTTATGTCACATCCTATATAGGTGGACAATTCAATGAAACAAAACCACTCGTGAACAATATCCATAAAAAATTGTTGGTCTCTGTTGTAACAGATTGTATTGCAGTGTACACTTGCACATCCATTCGACCATCTTAAAATGATTCGAACAATTGATTTCTTAACTCCGATAGATTCAGTCTAAATAAATTGAATCGGATTTGTTTTCTATGGTTTCTGCAATTTTTTTTTTTGAAAGAATGATACAATTCCCCTTTACTTACTACAAAGCATATAAACATTTACCCGTTGGTATAAGTAGAATTTGAAATCTTTATTGTTACATAGCGTATCTGTATCAAATCACCCCACATTGTATATTAGAATTAAATCTGGAACTAGAACCAGGTACTGAATTATTCCTGAACAGTAAGCTGTCTTGAATAATAAGTCGGTCCAACTCCCCACGAATTAATGGCGCATTCAAATTCTAATCCAGAGAATAAGGGTCGACTACTCTTTTTATATTGAATTGCTAGAAATTGTAGGTAACGCATCTTAGAAAGAAAAATAGAAAACCTTAACTTGATAGAGAAAACCATTGTTAATACGCCGATTTGACTAGCTAAGGAAATTCCAATTTTCGCGGGGTGATAGTTTTTGAGTCTTGACATAATCATGAAAATTATTTGTTTGAACAACCGAGTACATTGAAGAACCTAAATAATTGAATTTTCTTTTTACTTTCAGCGCGAAAAATATCCATTTAAATGAAAAAGTAATTTTAATCTGTTAACGATGACTTAAAAAGTTTTCTTCACATATCCTCATTTTTATATTTGAACAAATTATTATGTTATTATTATGTTTCTTGATTTTTCTTCTTCTCTGATGATAACATAATAGCCGAAATTAGTAGGAAAGAAAATTTTAAAAAATGTCATACAGGATTAAAAAGGGCTATAATTTTCCCCCTTACATTCAGTGTAAGTAATGTTTAGTTCTTTTTTGTCAAATTCATCTGCTTTCTCATTTAATCGTCTTTTTGCCTGGCACCCAACACATGAACGTAAATTATTATCCATCAAAACGCACGTTTTAGCTTGGAATGACAGACTCTAAAGCTATAGATTATTTGCTAACTGGGCACTGAAAGTTTACCCTTTGTTGCATTGTCTGTTTCTAGAATCATCAGTAAACTATGTCAGGCTTATTTTTTTCCAGTGCATTGTATATCGACTCTCATTCTTCTTGATTCCCTAGTTAGATCTCCCCATTCTTCAATGCACGTTAAAGAAACTCGGGTCTGACTGTCGAAGGGTACATTCAATGTAGCATTCTTGGTTTCAGTTTCCTAGTTCTAGGATTCATCCCAATGTCGTTAGAAGGAAAGACATGACAAAATACTTTTGCTCGATTGTAATATGGTTAAAAAAAAATCATATTAGTACTATTTAGTAATTTTGGTAGCGATTCCCTAGAACAAATCCAAGAAATTCGAAATTCGCTTCGAAATTTACTTCATTTCATTGTGGCCGATGAATGGTGGTAATTTGATATTATGCTACAAAAGTATTCTATGGATTCTAGATTCCGGAATAATTTGGAGAGTAACTCAGTATTCTGGATTACAGCTCTTAAGCCCCATTGTGCATCCTCCCAGCGAGAGATCAGCTCTCCTGAGCCATCAACCAACCTATCAAGGACAAAAAGGTGATGACGTTGCTCAAGGGGATCTCTCTGATGTAGGCCATAGAAGGCCACCGTTCTCCTAGCACGGTTTCTCTCGTTGACGAGTCACTAGTGCACTCACAGAGTACATGGAAAACTGTTTTCCTGCTCACAACCTCTACAGAGAGGTGTTTCGCACTACCTCATGTTGTAGAGGTGTTTCCTTAGCCAACAGTGTCCGGTCTGAATACCTATCACCAGGCGAAGGCTTACCATGGACATCACCAGGTACTTTTTGGCTGTGTCTGCTGGGATATCCTAAGAACTCCTTAGCAAATCGACAGCGCTTTATTTCATCCCACCGTGTTCTAAACTCTTTGTGGGTGTGTTTTCCTTAATCATTTCAAAAAATGCTGACAACGAGAGCACACTGGAGGGACCGGGTCGAAAGATAAAAATATCCTAATATCTGAATTTTTTAAAATGTTTTATTTTTAGAACATAAAAAAGTCTCTTTTGTGACAGTATATTAAGTATTATAATTAGATAGAAATAAAATGTGGAGATAAAATAGTTGCTCCAAGATATGAGATTTAAACTGTATTGCGTATGACTCAATTTTAAGTTTAAAATATGAACCAGATACCTCAAAGGATTTTTAAGGCATAATTTCATCATCTATTATTGAGAAGGTTTCTATATTTTTATATAAAAAGAACCCTTATTTTTACTACTAGTACTTCTTGAAAATATTGGGAGATAATTTAAAGCCCCTTCTTTATAAAAAAAATAATGGGAGGGTAAATTTCATTATCATATTCTATTATTTTTCTTTAAATTCTCAATATATTAAAACATGGAATGCTTGATTTGTTTTAAGAATTTATGATTCCATTTTTGAAGATTGAATACAATTAAGTTTAATGCGTTGCATTAGTGTCTTAAGAAACTGTACTATTAAGGTATTTTCAAACTTTATTCAATTGTTTCGTAAAATAATCAAGTGTGATGTGGATTTCTTGTTGAAAAAAATTGGTAAGGGTTTTGGGATGTCATAAACAAAACCATAACAAATTCAGTAAAATAGGTTTTAGTAATCTTGCCTATAAATTAGTAATCAGGTATAATGCGATTATTTACTCATATCTATTTGAGAATTAAATAGAAAGACACAAGTTAAATAAGTTAAGAAAACTATTCAGGTCCAATATTAAAAAACCTAAGACACTGTTACTAAAATAGACTCTATAATATCTTTGCAACAAATATGATGCAAATAATATTCCCAGCCCTAGTCCCTTATCCAATAAAAATTAGTTATATGGATGATTTAAAATTAAGAATACTTCAAAATTTCTTGAAATGTCAAAAAAATAACACAGTACGTTTAAGTGAAAAGTTAGTTACCACAAAATCTTATTACCAAAGGAATGTACCACAGACATTTCCTATTATTCTTAATAATGTGTGGAATGGACACATAAAACCAAAATAAGCAGTAATGGTATTAAAGAAGACAAATTAGTTCCGTATAGTCATAATTCTATTACAGAATAGTGAAACCGTAAAGTAAAAGTAGTGCCTTTGTTTTTGCCTCTCATTCTCTGTTCTTTTCAAATCAGGCATGAATATATAATTGATTAACCGCATTATATTTAGTAGAAACCAAAAGAGTCGAATTGAATCCTACTATTTATATCCTTTCGAATGCATTTTTCTATAAAAAAGCCTTACATTTTTCTACAAAAAGCCTTACACACTTTCCTGGTAATTGAAGATACGTATCGATAACCAATTAGACACACACCACAAAGATTTAGTAAAATTCAGTGAGTTTTTTAAACAAATCCCCTTTTTTGTTTTTGTATTAGGTCTAGTATATCGAAAAACTGATAATTAAGTTTAGAATACTCATTTCTAAAAAATAGAACGTCTATTAGGCATTTTTTGAAAAAAGGTTTAGAGTTGTAATTTTCTTTAAAGAACCTGCTGATTTGTTAAAAAGAAAGAAAACTTTTCTATCTCCTCTCTCTGTGCTGTACTATATAATTTCAATTTAACAATTTTGCCGCTAGATTAAATGAATACCATGCAAATTGGATTGTTGTGAAATTAAGCAATTAGATTTTTTTAACAAAAAGCACGTTATCTTTTTAAGAATTATTCACGGTATCGATAACTGTATTAATTTTCTTACTTATCAAAAAGGATAAAGAAATTACACTTCATGCTTTTGTAAAGATCAAGGAGTAGATAAAAAGTATATAAACTCATAGACGCAGCATTGTATTTTAATAATAGGTTATGAATCTAAGAATATTTGTATCACTGGTGCTACAAATCTGATAGCTACAATCTATTGGCAATTGACTACGTCGGAAATGTAGATTCTTCACCGTCAAAATTTCATGACATTTGGACGACTAGAAGCGGAGTTATTGCGCCTGAAGTGAAGTTTGTGTCGTCGCGTCGGTACAAAAATGTGCATCGAACAAACAGCTAATATGAAATTTTATTTTAACCTTTTACCGAAACGTTTCAATTAACGAACCAAGTTTCCATCAAAATTGTCCGTGAATTATTCAAAGATCAGCCAAAATCTTCATTGAAATTCATGGAGTTGGAATTGAGCATATCAAAAACATCAATTATCGCAGTTTTGCTGAATATTTGGGCTACTGAAAAGTGTATTCACGGTTTGTTCCGTACAAGTTGACTGAAGACCAAAAGTTGATCAGAACTCAACATTTGAAGGACATCATCAAGGAGGCCAAAAAGGACAAAAAAATCCTTTATAATCTAGTGACTGGTGATGAAACGTGGTATTTTCAAACCAAACGCTTAAGTGCCGAGTGCTAGGCGCCAAACAAGCCAAAATCCAAAAAATCTCGTTTGGGGAAGTCAAAAGTGAAGACAATACTGATTTACTTCTATGATTCCAAGGGCATTGTCCACATGGAGTTGGTTTCACCGTTCCAAACCAAGCGTTTGGTCCATCGTATTCGTCGTATTCGGCCAGAATATTGCTCAGAAGGAAGTTGGCATTTCTTGCACGATAATGCGCCATCTCATCGATCAACACTTGTGACCGATTTTTTTTACTAAAAATCGCATTTTAACTGTCAACCACTCCTCGTATTCGCCTGATTTGGCACCGTGCAACTTTTACCTTTTTGGAAAAATGAATTTGCCGACCAAGGAAAGCGTTTTGTGGATGTAGAAGCCATCCAAAAGGCTTGTACCGATATCCTTAAGGACATACCGGCCGACGATCTAAATTACTCTTTGACGTGCTTTTAGACTGCAAATCGCTGTATTGAGTCGTTAAAATATGGAAGTCGTTCAAGCATACATAATTTTGAAGAATGCATTTCTAATTAGAAATTGAAACTATTTTTCGATTAACAAAGTATTACAATATCGTGTAATTGTCGCTACACAAAATACCTTTATAATAAAAATTGTACTACTATTTAATTAATAACATTAAATAAATTTTAAGACTACAACTAATCTAATTACCCTAGACTAAAAATATACAGCCTTGTGAGGAAGAAAGGAATCACGAATTCTATGATCCATTGTTTTGATATGTTGGAATATAAAACTGATGCCGTTTTTTCTAACGGAAATAGACAACCAGAAATGCTACATAGCTGTTAAATTAAAACGTTTTGATTAATAATAACGCTAGGAAATACAATAATACAGGCAATGAGATACAAAATGCTAAAGACTGTTAGCGAAACTTACAGACCTTTAAATATTGAATCGAAGACAGCAGTCACCAATCACTATATCAGAATGAAAAATTCAAGGCAATAATAAAAATAATAGTAATATGATATACAAATGTTGGTTTATTTCGCCTACCTTTGCGATATTCATTAAATCTGCTAGAAAATTCTGAAGCCTAATAAACATTTTTATAAATTTATTATATTTTTATTACTTCCAAAAATAACAGCTACAGGTAGGTTGTACAGAGAGACACTCGCTACTTATGAAAAATCTTCTAAATGATCTACTTTTACTGTGTTGTCTGGTATAGATAAATTGTTCCATAAATTCAATATCAGTTTTGTAGTATAATAACTCTAGGTTCGATCAACAAAAAATACGTAAACGAACGTAGTTGTGGCCAAAAATATGTGATCGTCATAAGGAATACCTACGTTGTATGTATCTATTTTTTTAATTGACCGGAAGGCGATGGCTACTAACTTTTTTTGAGGGGATGTATGGTTTAATTTTATAAAACAAAAGCAGAGTAAATACACCTAACTTTATTATTTACGTACAACAATCTTCAAGTCAAACATGTGACAAATAGAAAGAACAACAAAAACATTAACAACCATTTAACATAGAATGAGAGTTCCAGGTTCACCTAGAGCTCCTGTGGGGAAAGAGCATCGCAGAGAAACCCACGATCGTTGCTCTTATGACCCAAATATAAATACAAAACAACCGCTAACCAAAGGCATAAATTAAGATCCTTTGCTAATGATAAATAAGACCTGTCTCATTTAATGTGTCACTAAATGTCATCTGTTACCTCATATTAGTCATACACACTTCCAAGTAAAACTGAAGAGGTTTGGTGTTAGTTAGCCGGCAGAGCCGGAAGGTACTGGAGTCCCATATGGGAGGCAATCCAGCTATAGTTGAGATTTCGGAAGATCCTTCATAACACTGGAGTCCCATACGGGAGGCAATCGAGCTTAATCCAGATTCGTTCCGCACAATATTACTTTTTCATTGTTATACAACACCCATGTAGCAGGTGACGTGGAAGTTGATAAGATAAGTACGGTTTTGCACAGTTTGTCAATTCCTTTTCAATATTTTTTTTTTGCAAAATGGGCTTGATAGTGTCTTAAGGATTGTATATAAATATCATTAATCTATTTTTAAATGGTTAATTAATATACTCTTGCATGGAATGTAGGACGTATTAATAATATTCCTGATGATCCATAATCACTAGGTACCAATAAATTATCTGCATTGTATTCTCACACGTGTTGTTCACTCATTCAAGCTGATCATAAAATATATACGATTCACCTTTTAAATTACCTCGAGTACAACTACACTATCACCTTTAAAAACAATATTAATTAATCCATATGCCTGTAGATTTATTATAGTCGAAGAAAGTGTGCTTCTTTAAACAAGGTCAGGCAGATTTTATACAAAGTTGTAGGCTTTTTGTCATGAACAGATGTGATATGTATGTTTTGACAATCTAAGCTGGCTGTTTCATCAAAACGAACTGTTCTTTGTCTATAGGAACAAGCCATTCTTTCCTTGAATGTTATAGGTTTAAAACTATTAATGAAAATGTTCCATGCACTTGCCTATATATTAAAAATAATATTTAATTCTCACGATGATTGTTTTTCATTTACCATCATTATCAGAAATAATTTTTAAAATTAATTTAAACCAGCTTAACACCTATAAAGTGAAGTAAAATAATATATAAAGTAGATAAAATCAGAAAATAATTAAGTATTTATATGCATGTTAAATACTGAAATATTTTGAAAAAACTAAAAATTCTAATTTTCGATAATGGTCAATTAGCCTTTTTCTTATACAAAGAAATACATTAAATTCAAAAAGACAACTTATGTGTCGAATTTTTACAGATGTTTTCTTTAAATATGTCATACAGAATATCAGCAGTTTTACATTATGGCAATTTTTTGTTTATTTAGTACCTACTTTACACGTTTTTGCATCTTAAATTTTTTTGCCGTGAAAACAATAACAGTTATGGGAAATAATATTTCAACAATGTATTACAGAACGGTCATTTCAAAGCCATAAAATAAGTAGGTACCTATATAAAACATTATATTTCCAAAAATAGATCTATAAATTTTTTATTTACAAATTGTAATTCGATATGTATATTTACGTTAGTTTTAAATATAAGGTGTGTGTTGTTTTACAAAAACGGTCCATAAATGATTTTTTCTAAAATTAGAATTATAAAATTTTTCAAGAATGGCAAGAGATATTTATTTTACCTTCAGACGCATGAACAGATCCAGCATTTTTTAATTTAATCTATTTCAAATTTCTAATTTACAAGATGCCAACACAGAGAAAGGAATAATGGTTCACCCTGTATACTCGTCAAATTGAATAAATTCTCAGGAAATAATATATCCTCTACAAAACACACATTGTAACATTAAACATAGTTTTCAATTATTACACAATCTCTCGCAGTTTATGTTAATTTTGACTTCATGCACCATAAAAGGTACAGATGCCAGTCAAAAGAGACAAATGTTGCACTGATAAATGATTTTTATCTGGAATTATTGGTTAAAATGATTAAGGGTGAGTTTTTTTATCTTCTAATTTTATCCGTTAGTTAGATCTAAGCCTGTCTCAAAATTATATGCGTAAATATAGGACAAATAGGTACATTTATAAACATAGATTTACTTTACGTTTGAAAGCCGACCCTTATAATAATAGTTTTTTTTATTTTTGAATAAAATAAATTTAAATAAATTCTAAAATTGAATAATCAATATAACAAATACAATGGTCGGCATTACATCGACATTTTACAAATTATTTTAAATAATTCTGGTAATTCTGTAACGTAATGTTAAACCACTATGTCATTTAAATGTACAAATATGCAAAAGCTGTTAAAAACGCAATTTGAAATACATATACCATATAATAATTACATTATAGCTATTCTAAGGCAAAATTGATGTAATTAGTCTCATTCAATAATTTAAATTAAATTATATGTTATTATTTTAGAACATTTACAAGGAAACTATGTCGTATCAATAATATGCAAGTTGTGACTTTTACCCAGTTGTTTATTCCCTTTTCGAAGTGTATTAATTAATCATATACAGGGTGTTCCACCTAAGAGGGATTCTTCTGTAACTCTGTAACTATAAAATTGATAAAAAAAAATGGTTTTAATAAAAGTTGCCTGGAATCTGTGGGCCATGTAGAGAAAATATTTTTAGCTTTACAACCCACAGTTTTCACAGTTCGGTTTGGCATAAATTACTACTTGTCATCTGTGAGCAGAACGTGACGTTATTCAGATTCGGAATTACTGAGACCTACAATAATCTTACGAGTTGAAAAACTTTTTTTTCAAATGGAATGATCCATATTAATTATCATGGGTGAATGCAAAATTCAATGCCCTTTCGACTGATATCAGATTGTCCGTACTTACCTCTAACAGTTTTCCAGAAAAATCAGGTTCTTTTCTAAAGTCCAAAAAAGTAGCTATGTAACAGCGTTAAAAAGGCCTTGCAATTGTATTAGTACAACGTCGATAGATAGGTTTTTACAAAAGCACAGCATATCATCCTTATCGCATCCAATTATACCAAGAGTTACTAAAAGTAGACTTTCAGCGGAGACTGGTGTTTTGTCAGTGGACACTTGAGATGTTAAATCAAGATGATGACTTTTTTAAACGGATCATGTTCTCCGATGAGGTTACTTTTCATAAAAATGGTTTCATTAATAGTCATAATTGCCAATATTATGACACAGTAAATCATCATCAATTCTGGAGAACTCATAGCGAACAATGGTCTTTGAACGTGTGCGGAGCAATTTTGGGATCCCATGTCATTGGATCATTCTTTGACCAACTGCTAACTGGAACAGTTTATTTAAACTTTTTAACAAACACTTTAGAAGAATTGTTACGCGACATTCCTTTATATGTATACACTTCGAAGAAGGTGATGGTGCTCCACCTCACAATATCGCTGCGGTTCGTCAGTTTTTACACGAAACTTTTCCCAGCAGATGAATTGGGCGCGGGGGACCAGTGAGTTGGCCTTCAAGGTGTCCAGATATGACAAGTTGCGACTTCTTTTTATGTGGATTTATAAAAAGCAAAGTTTACGTTACACCAGCAACTACCGCGGAAGATATGTGGCAGCGCATTACAGTAGCATTTCAAGAAATTACGCCAGACATGCTGACCAATGTTGAATAGTCTTTTAAAAACCGAATTCGTTTGTGTATTAATTAAAATAGACGACACTTCGAGCAATTGATGTAAATCAGCGGTCTAAGTGTTCTTCTCCTTGTTGTGTTCTGAGTTTCAGTTTGTTTCGTTTTGTTTTAGTCGTTGTTAGCGGATTATTTTTGTTCGTCAAACCACTTTTTAATCGTGCCAGTAAATATTGGCACTGTCAGTCTCAGGCCTGATAAAATGTGAGAGAAAAAAGTGGTTTTGCAAGGCCATCTTGAGGTTGTTACATAACTACTTTTTCGGACTTTAGAAAAGAACCTGATTTTTCTGGAAAATTGTTAGAGATAAGTATGGACAATTTTATATCAGTCAAAAGGGCATTCAATTTTGCATTCACCCATGACAATTAGTATGGGTCATCCCATTTGAAAAAAAAAAGTTCAACTCGTAAGATTATTAAATGTAGGTCTCAGTATTTCCGAGTCTGAATAACGTACACACTTTGCTCACAGATGACAATATAGAGTAATTTATGCCAAAACGAACTGTGAAAACTGCAGGTTTCTAGCTTTTACGGTTTAGACGCTATCTAGCCTCATTTAGAGAGTTGAAATCGTGTTTTTTTTTCAAAAACAACTAATTATCTGGAAAACGGTAAGTTTTAAACACCATGTACATTTAATAAACTCTACCTATGTTAACCAAGGAATTCAAAAATGCAATAACATCTGTATGTTACTCTGTAGTGTACTATTACTATTTAAAATAACAACGTTATGTAGTGCCCATGCGAAATGGATCATCCTGTAAAGCTAAAAATATTTTTGTTACATGGCCCACATGATTCCAGGCAACTTTTATTAAAACTATTTTTTTATAAATTTTACAGTTGCAGAGTTACAGAAGAATCCCTCTTAGGTGGGAGGTAAAGATTATTTTTTTTAACAGAAAATATATTTGAAATCAGAGCTACTAAGAATAATTGTTATCTCTTTGTGATCTTTGGAATTAAATTTATATATTTCATGCAAAATTCCATAGTAGTGTGGTTATGCAAGATATTAATTTTTTATTTTTTCATTGATCTTTATTTCGTATTTCATTATTAAAAGTATGTTTGTATGTTGATGTTACGCAACTACAACACAAGAAACATATTTATGAAATGATTAGTATTAGTTTTATTTTTTTAAGTAAAATAAAATTTTTAACAAAGGAGCACAATAAATATTCACGAATTATTGCAGTATTATGTAGATAAAACTCTATTGTATTTTAAAGTATTCATCAAAACAGTTTCGGTCATGAAATCCTTGAAATTTACCCAAACAGTGGAAGACCCTCAGACCTAAGCAATCCTGATTTTTGCAAGAAAGTGTAGATAAACGATGGTTTTGAAAAATCGAAAGTATTAAATATATATGGACCAAAGATTTTCCAATTCTACATTATAAACTAGTCATACGTAAAGTATTAGAAAAATTGATTCCAAAATTGTTAACTCTACTCCAGTCTAAGGAAAGATAATTTCTCTCTATGAAAGACATTTTCTGCTACCGTACGAAAATAAGAATTTTAGACTACATATACTATACAAGGTGATTCAGTCATAAAGTCATTAATTTTAACCACGTATTCAGAAGGCCCAATAAAGACAGAAAATCGAAAAAAAACAAATTTTACTCGACCTTTTAAAAAATAAGCAAATTATCCCTTAACTCCCGATAATTCGGCGCCCAACTTTGCATCACATTTTCTGACTGGGAACGCGCCGACGCACCACAGAACGTTCGAACGTTGAAGCGAAACAGCTGATTTCCCAAGTCATCTTAAATTTGCAATTGGTTTAAAAAAGAAAGTGCAGTGAATCATCGTTTTATTAACAAAATGCTATGGACGGTTGAGAGTTGTTTTAGTCGTACTGGCATTTTAAATAGGTAGATACCATACTACTTCCTGAAAAGCAATAAGTCACACAATAAGGTATACGTACTACAAACTGAATAATTTATTTAACATAATACTAAATAAAGAAAACGTACAATGTTATAAATTCGAAATTACAATAACCTAACATTCGAAAACAATTATATTATCCTTTTACATTTGCTTTTATTAACAAATAAATATCTTATTCGTTCATATGTCTAGGTAAAAATGTATGTTTTTGTCGTTTACTATTAAAAACAAAGTAAAAGCTAGGTTAATGACCTTAAAATTCACTGTAGGTTAGCGATCAGGAGCGGTCCGGAAAAAGGTATAAATAATGATGTGAAAATATTTTTTTTCAGCCTAAATATGCATTTATTTTTTTTAGTAGCGTATTCGTATTCTACTCATTTTTCCCTATGTTCCTTTAAAATTAATATTTTAAGGCTGAATGAAAAGAGATGCTGTTGAGCCAACTAAAATTTTTATGTTGGACGTCGCGTCGTGACAAGTTGATTATTCCAGATAATTGTTTTAGTAAAAGTAAATCTTCACGTTTAAACTTACGTAGCTATCAAAATTTCAAGAATCAGGTAAAACAAAATGATAAGAATCTTCTAAAAAATGTCTAGCTTACCATCAAATTAGGCAGAGACGCGTGGGATCTAGTGGACCAAGTTAATACGGACAAAGCATTATACACTGGAACGGAAGCCACAATGAAGCAGAAAATCTGAAGGAAAATTGAGAAACCACTAGTAGAGAAGTATCCTAAACGGACAAATTCTATACAAATCTCGAGTCGTCATTATGAACGTAAAGTGCCTTTTTGTGTAAGAAATGATGAGACAACTACGTGCAAGGGTTCTCCGCTGCCTCAGACGATTTTCAGCTAAAAAGCTCATAACCACCGTTTTTAAGACCGATCAGGAATTATAACCAATTGGAAGTTTGAAGAGTAACAGGAATTATTTTTTCTAATGGAACAAACACGTTGTAGGACAGGTAAGACGTGCAATGTGAAATATAACGTTTTAAATCATCTATTGTCGTTTTTGAGTCATGATTGACCGTCAAGAAAAATTTACAAACTGTGATACCTCAAACAGCCACATTAAATTAGTATCATAATTATAAACCCGCAATAATTTGTTTAGACATGCTTTAATTTATTACATACTAAAGTGGGCCACCACAGACATTTCTATGTAAATTTAATTACTGTTAAGAATCTGTAATAATTTACCTAAATTGGATTTTTTATTGGTTGCATTAATGCAACTGACGCAAATTTAATTTAGTTAACTGATGACAGAGGTTTCTAAATTATCGATCAGTTTCTCATTAGACAGCTTCTACATCAATTTAAAGTGGAGCGGTGTTAAGGCAAACTATTCGAATCAGGAATCGGAAAAGTTTTATATAGAACGACCCGGAATATTAGATACTTTCGAAGCGTGAAATCGTAATTTGCGATCTACCTCTTTGAACATATTCCTATAAACGAGATTTTGAAACTACATTTCTTTAAATAAACGATAATTTTCGAGAATTATTTCAGTTTAACACAGGATCTACAATGGATGATCACGTAAAAAAACATAAATTAACCAACGTGAATAATTGTATACAGGGTGTCCTATAACTAATTGGACATTAGCTAAGGGGAGACAGCTGGCATCAAAATAAAGCGTTGGGTCCCAACATACTTTAAGAAACTGTTACTTATTTTCGTACTACAGGCTGCTCCATTATCTTCATTTTCCAATTTTTTTTTTAAATATCTTGAAAGCTGTTCAACAAATTTCGATGAAATTTGATATTGTATTATTACTCAGCAAGCGAAATATGTATGAAAATAGAATCAATTTCACCATTGCCGCCAAATGACACCACATACAGCAACATTGGTTCAATAACATGGCCATAACTTTTTTGTCTACCCTGTATGTACAGGGTATCTTAAACTCGATAGTATAGGCCTACTGTGAGGAAAGAAAAAATTGAAATAAAATTTGGGACACATGCTGTTAAATGGGAAGGGGTAAGCTCCATTTTCAATTTAAAGTATTATCTTTGGGATTTTACAGAAACGACTAATGACGTCAACAATTATATTTTTTCCAGAAACATACCCAATTTTTTTCCTGTTAAAAAGCTTTGTTTTTTCCAATAAACTTTTATTATAGAAATTTTTCTGTGTTACTTCCCGTTTAAAAGTTATAAGCAATATCATCCTAAAGAGTCTCAAAAGAAATACCACCTAAATATCACATTAACGGTGGAAGGATAAAGTAGTCGTTGGAAAATAACACAGGTCAACAAGGGTCAAGAAGTAGACACACTAATATGCATTCCCGAAGGATTTTGGTGCGCTGAATCCGAATCTGGACGCAAAATTGCTCTATCACGTCAGGTTTTTGAGATATCCTAACCTAAATGTGCAGAAAACACTGTTTTTCGTCATATTTGAGGTTATGTAATAATGCCATATATTCTTAAAAAAAAAAATACAATTAATTTCAAAGTACAAGGCTCCCTCTTTCGAATGCCGTTGAGTTTGCTCAAATATCTTTTTTTTTTTTCGTTGAGATATCACATGTTGAAATTTCTAAGTTTATCAGTTCCTTAATATGCGAAAATCTACTAAGGACCCCTTAGACGTTAAACAGTTGATTCCAGTTCAGTAACTTCATACTCAGAAACCTTCAATACATACGAACTCAAACTCACAAACTCCAAATCCACAAATCCACAAACCCCAAACCCACAATCCTTAAACACACAAACCCACAAAACCCGAACCTACAAACTCCAAGCTTACAAACCCCAAGCCCACCAACTCCAAACCCACAAACCGTATGGGTATGAAGTTTCTGAATTGCAATCGACTGCTTGATGTCTAAGGGATCCTTAGTAGATTTTCGCATATTAAGAACCTGAGAAATTAAAAAATTTCAACATGTGATATCTCAACGAAATAAAAAAGATATTTGAGCAAACTCAACGCCATTCGAAGGAGGGAGCCTTGTACTTTTAGATTCAATGTATTAGTTTTTTTACTACATAACCTCAAATATGACGAAAAACAGTGTTTCTTGCACTTTTAGGTGAGGATATCTCAAAAACTTGACGTGATAAAGCAATTCTGCTGCCAGATTCGGATTCAGCGCACCTAAATCCTTTGGAAATGTATAAGTATACAAGTTTCTGCTTCCAAAAAAAAGTTAAATTTTGTTGGTCTGTGTAATTAAATATTCGTTGTTTAAAGTGCATAAATGTCATTAAGAATAAATAAAAGGATTAAACTCGATAATTCTTTAATACAGTTAAAACAAAAGGTGATGATAACAGTAACTAAACTTAAAAAATGGGGTAAACGCTTTCATACTACATACATATTACAATCTATTCTCTATATGACCTCCTCTCATTTCAATACACATATCCAAACTTCGCTTGACTTCTTTGTGGACTGCGTTTATTAACATTTCGCCATTTAACTCATTACAAGCGTTTGTGATTTTTTCTTTCAAATTATTAATATCTCGCGAAGGTGTTTTGTAAACGTTATTATTTAAAACGCCCCATAAAAAAATCGAGGGGTGTTAGATCTAGTGACTTTCTGCGCCACTGAATAGGTTCATTAAGCCCAATTAATTTTTCTGAGGAAGTGTTATCTAATTATTGCTGCACAATCATGATCTTATGGGGTGCTGAAACCATAGGTTTCTCCTTAGCTACAAATGCACATTCTGCAGAAGTACAGGAAGTTCTTATTGTAGGAAATTTAAGTAACTCACGCTGTTCAATGTATGTTCATAAAAATAAGACCCAATTAAATGCCTACCGATGATGCCGCACCATGCATTTACTCTAAAGTGGCCTTGATTTTAGACTGGATTTACAATGTAGGGATTTTCAATGGACCAGTAGTGTTCGTTGCGCCTGTTTCTAGATTTACTACAATTTGAGCTATAAAATTAGATAAGTCTGTTTTCAATGTGACGCTCAGGCAAATACTCCAAATTGTGACTTTTGTAGTCATGATACCCATTAAAATTCATTGAACGGCTGATTTATCCAAATTCAATTCCCGGCTAGCATGCAAACACTATAACAGTCTACCTGTATTAACATGGTTTCTTACCCTTCGGTCAATTATTTGTTTTTTCGGATCAGAAAATATTTCTTCATTTCGTCGCAAGGTCGCCTCCAATCTTGTAAAGGTTCTATGATCAGGAATGAGGCGATCTGGATACCTTTCTCGATATAACTCTACATCTCTTCTTTAATTTTTTGTGCGTGACTCGTCGTAAATTAGCAACATATCAACTTTTCCTGAATCTGAAAAGTAAAAATCTAGGGGTTTAGATTAGGACTACGTGCTAGCCATATGTGTACACTACCTTTATCAATCCACCTATGATTCATCTAGATAATTCCTAACTTCTAGGGTGTAATGTGCTGGGGCACCATCATGCATGTATCAAGAGTCACGTTTTAAAGTTAAAGGTGCATCTTCTAAAAGAATTTGTAAATCATCTGTCAAAAAAACTGAGATATTCGCTTTGTCAAGTCTAGGTGGTAGTTCAGACGGTCCCAAAATACACACCAATTGTTTATTGAAAACTCATGTTGAAAATGGTGTTCTTGGAGACCATGCGGATTTTCCATTGCATAGATATGGCTATTGTGCAAATTAAACACACGAATGAATGTGGCTTCATCAGTAATTAAATTTTTGTTGTTGAATTTGGATCCTCTAAAAGGCGCTTTCTTAGAAATTGACAAAATTGGAGCCTCACTGGAAAGTCCTGTGGTAAAAGCTGTTAGACTGGAGGAATATGGAAATAGCTTTTCTTTCAGTATTATTCTGGACACCGAAGATTTGCTTATACCCATGGCTGCACCAACACGTCTTGTGCTAGTTTCTGCATCTTCGGCAATACTACAACTTCATCCTCCCTATCCGCATCAATTACTCTCGGTCTTCACGCATTCCTGTTTTTGGGATGAAATGGGCCAGTCTAATCTGTCGTATGACTTGAAAGTTTTGTGGTTTGGCTGGCTGCAAAATTTTCCTGGGCATACAGGCAGACCATATTCCCGCATTCGAAAAATCATTATGACGTGGCATTTTAGCGCAAATACTCCATGGGCTAATACTCATTAAACAGTTAGTAAAAAATAATTATCCAAAATAAAATCCAAAATTAAATGTTTATATAATTAATAGAGAATCATTCAAAGGTGAATTCAAGAATATAGGATGTTTCTTTGATTTTTTTTTAATTAGTTTATACCTTTAAAAATAAGTAAAAACAAATGAAAGCTAATAGAATATACAATTAAACTTATTAATTCTTGGAAATCTTAGAAAAACTGTCAGCGGTATTTTTTCTTTACCTTTACAATTATTTTAAGAAAAACGAAAATAAAATTGAGGTATCTACGTACACGTGTATGTTTATATGGTTTCCGAGTCGAAATCACAAATAAAATATTCCAAATTATGAGTATGGTCTTCTCTTAGGGGATGGAATATTACATCCGCCTTTTATTTTCAAGACGTTAGTCGATCTAATTTTCAACGATATTTTCCTGTCATACAAAAGATACTCTTGGAATTCAGAGCAGAATTTCCGTATGCCGTGGAATTATTAAAACAGTAGCAGCAGATGTCTAGAAAATTCGGGGTCCCAATATTTCTCATATTTGGAACTACCGCAAGTTTCTGGTCTATACAAAATAAGTAGATTTAATTTAATTTGCTTTTATTCAAAGTTAGAGCACTAACCGCTAGAGCACGTCAAGGTTGGCAAAAAATTTTAGGTTTTTTTTTCAAATGACTTCAAATTGAAGAATAATGTGAAAACAAAATATAAAATCAAGTCCTTGCTTATTTTTATTACACAAAATTTCAGTGACGTTCCATAAAATACATTAATTTCAATTACGACCGTTATTAGATTTAGAGCCAATTTTCATTCATTACTTTAATGTATTTTGAGGGACGAGTTTCAATCACCCTTAATGCCGACTTACATTTCTCTGGATAAAATACGTCATTCCAATTCTTAAAAATAAAGGATTAATTTATTAGAACGCGGATAACAGCTGACAAATTTCATCCCCGAAAAATCTTATCTAGGTTATACATAAATAATCAGACAAATTAGATTCAAATTAGGTAAAAGTGAATTTCTATAATTATAAGAATAAGTTTTTATGTTATTTATTGCTACATATAAATAAAAAACACTAAAATTTACTCTTGACAGCTGCATTAATTTTGTATCGAAATACTGGAAGTCAATTCTAGATAACGTACGTCAGAAGTACTAACCCAAATATCGACCCATTAAACAAATATATTTGATTGATTTATTTATTTATATGTTGTTACTAAGTCATTCATAATGTATAGACTCACGAAATGATTATTTTTTAGTGGAAAATCTTAGTGACTCGCTTGCTAGTTATACTAAATTATTTTACAGTTACAAACTTACAACTTCCGTTAAATCTATAATGAGAAGTTCGAAAAAGTTGACATCTATTTAAAATTCTCAGTACTACGTATCGTGTTAATCATTATTATCATGGCTCCTTTTCTTTCGTAAAAACGAAAACTACTTTCCTTTTTTTTAATTTACGTAATTTACACAATTCTATACTATTAAATTAATGATTAAAACACTAACATAAATTCAGCAAAATACAATTCCCATAAAACTGGCGTCAGATGATATTTTGCCAGTTGTAAACAGATGCAGTATGATGTGACCGAGAAGACGAACATGTGTGTAGATTTCCCGGAGTGCGCATATTTGTCAAACCGCAAACAAGTGCTTTATCGTGTTGATGCTGCATGTCGATACAATCGAAAGCATGTCTTCTTTTGCCAAATACCCACAAAAGCTTCACAAAGGGCGCGTCGTTTGAACTATTCAACAAGTGAAGGTTATTCGGAATGTTCGCATAGAGAACGATAATAAAAATCTGCCTGAATGTATGAGCACCGCTATCAATACTTTAAATAAGTTCCACCGTCTACCTTGAATTCGTAAAAAAATAAAAATTCAAATTCGGATGTTAGTTAATGTGCTGACATGTTTCTTACCCCGTTCTTGCACTAGTCTATAGCACTAGATAAGATTCTATTAAGCGCACAGATACCATATTTGCAGCAGGTGAATCGAGTACATTTTTAAATGTACAAAAATATTTTAAAAAATGGACCTGTTTAATGAGCAGAAAATCTAGAAAAATTTATCATGATTTTAATAGAGTATCAACAATTTTGTTTTCATATCTTCCTTTTTTAAGCTTGCTCTTAGCCAGTGAATTTGAAAACAAACATTTTTATATTGTTTTATCAAATTATACATATTTTAAAATATTCCGTTAAAATTATTTCATGAATACGTTACTCTTTTATAGGAATTTAAACTAGATTTATTAAAGCAAAACATTACATTTAAACAATTCTAACTGCATTATAGAATACAAACTAACGTACACTGCATTTTCAATAGTTTGTTATATCCTCTTTTTGGACATGTATTTGATATGTTATTTGATCTATAAATTGCTACATGTCCTTTTGACTGTCCCTCAAGATTATACAGGGTTTTAATGAACATATGTCAAAAATTTAAAAGGGGTGAAAAACGAGCAAAAACTGAGTTAACTGATGTCACAAACTTATCGGAAGTTTGAGGTCATAGAGAAAGAAGCTAATTAAAAATGTGTTTAAAACTGTTTTGGAACTGCTGGAATACACGTAGTTTATCTCGGCGAGTACTTACAAAAAATTCTGTAACACTGTTTACGAGTTTGTAGGTCTCTTATGTAGCCGGACTGTATGCGAAAGTCAGTTTGTAATACATTGTTGTAGTGATTACTATGCTGTTTTTCGAGAGTACATTTAATAAACGTATTTCCAAGTTTTCTTTTGAAAATGACTCAATTTAATTAGCAATCGCGAATATTATGATATGATCATAATTTATGGCGAAGCAAACAAAAATGCTCAGATAGCTTGTCAATTGTACCGTGCAAGATATCCTGAACGAGGTGCCCCCGCACCAGAAATATCGCACAGCAAGTAAATATTTCGGATCTTGTTGTGTGGCGTACATTACGTGAAGCTCAGTTGTACCCATTTTATATTCAACGTGTTCTAGCGCTTGCTCCTGAGGATTTTCCACTACGTCGAGGTTTTTGCGAATGGTTGCTTCAGGAACATGCAAGAAATCCTCAATTTACAGCAGAAATACTTGTTACAGATGAAGCATGTTTCAGTCGAAATGGTGTACGTAACATCCACAACACTCACCACTATCGAAAATCCACACAAAATGCGTCGCGGTGCCTTTCATCAATAGTTTGCAGTGGACATGTGGGCCGGTATCGTGAATGACACCTTAGTAGGAACTTTTGAATTGCCTAGACGCTTAGACGGTGCTTCATATCTACATTTTTTGCAAAATCGCTTGTAGGAGTTATTGGAAGACGTGCCATTAAATGTTCGGCAAAATATGGAGAATACGCGACTTCCTAAGCATTATTTTTCCCGATCGCTGGATAGGCCGCGGCAGCGTAGCCCCGGGTCACCGGACCTCACCCCTTTGTGAAAAGTGTTGTGTATTCCACGGAAGTTCGTGACATCGACCAACTGCGACATCGTATTGCCGAAGCTTGTAATACGATTCGAGAGGACGTGACAATGTTGCAACGCATGCGAGCCAATTGGATAGGTCGCGCTGAAGCTTGTATGCAAGCAAATGGTGGGTACATCGAACATCTTCTATGAAAATCAGCAGTTAGCAAATCCGTGTATTTACCTCATTTTGACATAACGGACACGTGACAAAAATATTCGACATAAGTTCATTAACACCCTGTATAGATTAATGAGTGGGTATATGCAAGAACATATTCTGATATGTAAAATATTCCTCTCTTGTTTTATTGCCGTTGGAACACACTTGCATGAATATATCCAGAGAATGAACAAAAATCAATCCATTAAATTAAATGTGTTAAATGAAATTCTGAGTTCATATTAAAAACTCCCCGCTATAGAAATATCAGAGTTATGCTATGGCGTGCATACATAGCCCAATTAATACCAAAGCAGAGGTGGAATTGTGTAAACAGACGGAGTAGAAAGTAAAATAATTGGGTTTTACCTGTATATGAGAACGTACATAACAGGAAAAATCAGCTCCTTCATTAACCGCACTGTTATTAACAATGCGGCGTCTATTAATTTAATCCCGAAAAAGTTAATTTCGGAGTAATTTGTGCAGTACAAAAACAATTTATTTTCATTTACTTGACTCGTGATTCAAAATTATAACCTATTCAAATGAGCTAATTTGAATATTTTTCATATTTTTATGTGTCTAGTGAGTAAAAATTCATTTTTTGTAGAGCATTAAAAAATATAATACTTTTATTTATTATATTTTTTTGTGTATCCAGTCCTACTTAAAGAATATGGTTTCTAGTAAGTACTATTAAAAAAAAACATTTATATGGAGAATTAATATACATCTTTATTTATCCTTATTTTCTACGGTATTCATCATGTATAAGGTATCAGTGTTTGCGAGTATAGTGTAGGTACTGATACCTACCTCATAGACCAGGCAAGTTAGACAATAAATCAGAAAATTCTTTCTGATGAACCGATCGAGTTGTGTTTTTCGACATTGTCTTCGGAAAAATATCAGGAAAAAAGTTTATCTATTACACTTTGGGGTTGGATCGAAACTGCATTGCGGGTGCATAAAGTGCATCTTGGAGTGCATCAATTCTTCCGAATTTTCTAAAAATAGTAAAAATTGACTAAAAGTTGTAAAAATTTTTGTGCACGGGTTTTCGGGGTCGGAGATTCCGAATCTGACCCTGAAAAATATGTCCGACGGCCCTGGGGCTCCCCAGGGGGGCAAAGGGGGGCCCTTCTGTAAAACATCGAATAGCTAAGTAATTGCCTTCTAAATCCCCACGCGGGGTTTTTTGGGGTCGCGGATTTCGATTCTGACACTGAAAAGTATGCCCGACGCCCTGGAGCCCCCCAGGGGGCAAGGGGGGACCTTCTGTAAAACTTCGAATAGCTGAGTAATTGCCTTCTAAATCCCCACTCGGGGGTTTTTGGGGTCGGGGATTTCGATTCTGACACTGAAAAGTATGTCCGACGCCTGTAGGGTGGACTTTCTGGAAAACATCGAAAGGCACATCAGATTTTTGCAATAAAACTGCTCCACCTGCTTACCAACCATGATTTTGTAGGCTCAACAAGAAGGGTAAGAAAAACTAATAGGAAATTAATGAGTCGAAAATAATCCCCTTTATTCTGAGAACCAATTTTGTTTTTATTTTCAAGGCAATTAGTGAGACAACTACTATCATATGTTTATCTAACACTTTCACTATCAATCACAATTTTCATCATCAGTACTGTTATCACTGTTTCCATCACTATCATCTATTACATTTTCTACTATTTCAGGATTGGAACAGTTGGTTCCAAAATAATTTGTACATGCAATTGTGCATGTAATTCCATGCTTAGGAAGGCAATTACTCAGCTATTCGATTTTTTACAGAAGCCCGCCCTGGGGCCCCCACGGCATACTTTTTTCAGTGTCAGAATCGAAATCCCCGACCCCAAAAACCCCCGAGTGGGGATTTAGAAAGCAATTACTCAGCTATTCGATGTTTTACAGAAGGCTCCCCCTTGCCCCCCTGGGGGGGCCCAGGGCCATCGGGCATATTTTTCAGGGTCAGATTCGGAATATCCGACCGCGAAAACCCGTGCACACAAATTTCTACAACTTTTGGTCAATTTTTACCATTTTTAAAAAATTCGGAAAAATTGATGCACTTAAAGATGCAGTTTATGCACCTGCAATGCAGTTTCGATCCAGCCCCAAAGTGTAGTAGATAGACTTTTTTCCTGATATTTTTCCGAAGACAATGCCGAAAACCGCAACTCGATCGGTTCATCAGAAAAAAATCTCCGTATTCTGGGTGATTTTGGTCTAACTTGCCTGGACTATCAAGGATGTGAAACTATTTACCACAACCTTTGCAATTTATTCTATCGAAATAAAACATTTCATAGATGTAAAAACTTGCCAAAGCGTGTTTGCAATTTTTTTATTTTCTTTACAGCTGTGCAGAATTGTTATGATATGTTTCTTGTGTTAAATGAGATATTTTATTGCAAAAAAGTCTCAAATTATCCGTGCATGAAGGTATATCCGCTTTCACCTAAGTTTTGTAACTTGTATTTGCCTAGACGCTAAGGAAATATATTAAAAAAATAGCTGAATAAAAAAGTCCCTATAATTTACATTAACGGAACTAATCTTGTTTGTACAATAGATAACTTTTGTTACTATTTTGGTCAAGTTAGGTACGTTTTACTCGTATGTTTCAAAATTGCTTGAAAACTAAAAATAAAATTAAACCAAAATTCTATTGGTATCGTTTACAAAAACTTTCAAAGAATATATATTACTACTGTAATTTAGATTAATAGTTATTATTACTGAATCATAAAAATTAATTTCTGATATAGATATACCTGTATGTATAAAACAGCCATCAATATTGTTATATTCAAACATTCTAAACTAATAAGTAATAGGTATACATGCCTGAAAGGAAAGCTGTAGAAATTCCGTAATAATTAACAAAACGATTTCAGATGAAAAAGCAATCATTGGGCATGCAATCGCTTAGGTAAATGGAGTATCGATTTACTTTTTACTAGAAAATTGTTACGCAATGAATAGTTCTTTAATAATACAAGTGTACTGCGAAACCCATTTTGTTGATTTTAAAATGGAATATTTCGGTTGTTTGTAGATATTTCATTGTTTGAATGTTCTTAAAATATAATATTAGATAAATATTATTAAATTTACATATTATGTCAAGTTATTTATTTGCGGTACAGTTTTAGTAGTAGTAGTGAAAAGGTGCGGTCTCAGCCTGGCAATTAGGCCACAAGTGGGTCCTTTTTGAGTTTGAGTGAGTTTAAATGTACATATATTAATTTCGAGTAATTTGAAAGGCGCCGTGAAGATGGCACCACTTACATATTGCTTCTGTAATCTCGACCATAGCTGATAGGGGGCCGTTAGAAAATAGTGAATTAATTTCAACATTGTAAAACCTAATTAATCATTTATGAGGGATTTATTTTTGCACTCAATATTTAGTTAATTGAAAACCAAGTCTGAGTAAAAAATGACTCAATAATAGTTTAATAATAATAAATTAAATTTAAATCATATTAGAGAAAAAGTCAACTCTAAATTGGTTTTATATACTCAGAATAGAATCAAGTCGCTCAATTGATAGTCAGTAATAACAGTTGTACTCATACTAATAGAGTGAAAATTTCATTTATTCGGATGTGGACAGAAATTGATACATTATTGAGTAAAATTGAGTGAAATTTGAGTGAAATTTTTTTTACAGTGCAGTATAGAAGTTCTACAGACACATTTTCTGTACGTACCTAATTAGATATCTAGAACTGGATTCACTGAACAGAATGTCAAAATATTTATTGTATGGCTGTATTTCGCATGTTGTTCGCACATAGGCACTCATATTTTAGTTTTTATATTTACTATAAATTGATATCAATATGGCAGATGTGGTTGATCTTATACAAGCTTAAAACTTTCCTATACAACATTCTTTAGATTTGAAAGGCATATGTATATCTATACCTATACAGGGTGGTCCGAATTTTATGTAGGAAACTTCGAGGGTAGATAGATCTCTTTAAAATAATATGTGTTTGCCTTATAAACATAGGTCTGGAACGGCCCCGTTTTAGAGATACAGGGTGTTGAGGTTTTCAAAAAAATTGATTTTTTGTTTATATCGCACACTACCTCACAGATGGTGTAGAAAGGAGTGTAAATAACTTTGTTGATGTGCTTACAAATTGCACTTACTTTTAAACATAAACAAATATTCTTGTAATATTATCGTTAGAATTGTTTGTCACAAGGGGATTGTATTGGTATGAATAACTTGAGAACGGCGAATCTTAGGGAAAAAACTAAAGTCACCTTTTTTACGTATTTTGTGCATTAAAATATAAATCAGTTACAATGACATGTAAAAAATGCAGTGGCGTAGGTTTTTTTGTAAAAGAAGGGGTGACCCCTGTCCAGTTGTACACCACTGGTTGAACCTTTAATGCTCATATTTCAGTGAATATAAGGCCTACTATCATACATTTTATGTACCAAATTTTATTGAGATCGATTAATAGATTCGGGAGATATAAACAAAAAATAATTTTTTTTGACAATTTCAACATCTGTATCTCTAAAACTTTGCCGTTCCAGACCTATGTTTATAAGGCAAACACATATTATTTTAAAGAGATCTACCTGCCCTCGAAGTTTCTTGCATAAAATTCGGACCACCCTGTATATGTGGGACTTTTTACGTAGAACTTTGTGTAAAGGTAATTGTACCTTCTTATTGATTTCGACTATATAATTTGGCAACCAATTCCCAGTATACGAGTAATATCAAATAATGTTAAAATACTAAAATCAATATTGTTAAAGGACAAAATGTAGGTAACTTTTTGCCAAATAATAAATCACATCCTGCGACATTTCTAAGTTCTTTTCAGTCGTGCTTGTTTTATTACTTGTTTATACTATTTTTTAAGATGTAATAATTATTGGTAAACTAGTTTTTGACGCTAAAATCATATTTCCCTAGTCTTTATACGAGGTGTAGCTATAAAATAACGAGACTGATGCTGTAAAACTTTTGATTTTAAATTTACACATATTCAATATACACCCCTTCTCTATCCCTACACCGCTGGAATTGGGAGTCTTCTTCTGTGAGCTCGCTCATAACGCGTGCGGCTTTCTCTTTCACAGCTTGTTCTGAAGTATTGTTCCTTTTAATGCAAATTTGACCTTGGAGAACAGATAAAATTCACATAGTGCCAGGTCAGGCGAATAAGGCGGATGGTCTAACGTTGTGGTATTATACTTGGCTAGAAACGTCTTAACAGACAATGCAGTGTGAACCGGTGCGTTGTCCGGATGAAGTACCCATGACTTTTCCACAATTCGGGTCCCCTTTTTCTGATTTTTTTCACGGAGTTTAGCAAGAACCTCGAGATAGTAATGCTGATTAAAAGCTTGAACTTCAGGAAATCAGTGAAAGTACACTATCCCATAGATATTCATCATTGCTGTGAATTTTGATTGCTCATTCGAGCTTTTTAACCCTCGAATTTGAGCTCCCCCAATTCATCGCATGTTATAATTCTTTCCAAGAATGTGGGTCATTTCAATGGCATTTAGTGTCATTACAAATATTTTCCCGAGCTTCTTTTTGTTCGATTGTAAGAATTTTGGTACCACTTTCGCAGAAATTTTTTGCAAGTTTAAATTTTCATGTAAGACTTGCTCTACGCATATTTGTGAATTCCTAAAGCTTCAGCAATAGCACAAATAGTTAACCGACAGTCGGATCGGATCAGATTAGCGATTTCTTCAATATTTTTTATCCGTTTTTGATATGGAAGGCGTCCCGGGCGTGCGTCTTCTCGGCCATCTTGGAAACGCTTAATCCACTCAAAAACCCGCACAAGTGATAAATATTCATTCCTATAAACTTCTGTTAATAAAAGATAAGTTTCAGTAGCGTTTTTTTCCAAGTTTCATACGAAATTTCATGATAATTCGTTGCTCTATTATACAACACTTATCATTTTTCCGACAGAACAGAAAAATAAATCTTATACAAACAAAGGCCATAGCCAAACTGATATGTCTGCAGAAAAGCTAAATTCACGCTACACAACTGTCGCTCGTATGACTAGTTCGTCTCTAGTATCATCAGTTTCGTTATTTTATAGCCACACCTCGTATATGAAAAACCAACTTTTCTGTTTTCAGTCCCTCTAGTAAGATATATTTAATAAGTGACTTCAGGGCCCCAACCATGAGGAGGTCCCTGACGTTGGTCAGGGAAGTCAAATACCTGGAAATAATCCTGGATAGTAAATTGTCCTGGGATCCACATGTTGAAAGGATTACCCGGAAATTAGTGGTAACCTTCTGGAAGTTAAGGAAGGCCTTGGTCTGGTGGCCGAGTGTGGACCGGGTGACGGTAGCCTGGAAATTATCGAGAATCCAGAGACTTGCCTGGTTAGGCATTACAGATGCAATGAGGAGGACCCCAACGGCTGCGTTAGAGATTTTTCTGGGGTTGCTGACCCTCCCTACATGGACTGTTAGGGAGGTGATGGAGACATACCTAAGGATAAGGGACTCAGGCGGTTGGAGAGCGAAATGACGAACTGAGGGTCACGCTTCCGTGGCCCTTAGGGTGGAGAGGGATATCCCAATATCCGCCATGAGGGTCACAGAAGTAGAGGATAGGCTTAGGTTAGGAAGGAAGTATATCGCCTCCTTCCCCTCGAGAGAGCAGTGGAAGCAAGAAGGTGATATGTCGCCCCTGGGATCCCTAGTATGCTATACTGATGGATCTCGGGTAGGAGACGAGTTTTCAGGAGCAGGAATTTATCTTAAAGGTAGTGGTATCCAGTAACGTTTTTCACTGGGTATGTATGCCCTTGTCTTTCAAGCTGAGGTTTTCGCTGTCTTGGTGGTGGCAAACAAGAAGGAGGTAAGGAACTGTGTAGAGAAGATTTTTATCTGCTCTGACAGTCAGGCCACGCTCAAAGCGGTTAGGACCCCGAGGACAAGGTCTGCTCTTGTTCAGGAATGTGGAGACGCTCTGGAGTCATTGGCCAGACGAAGAAAGGTATAGTTGGTTTGGGTTCCGGGCCATATGAGTATTCCTGGTAACGAGATAGCTGATCAACTGGTTCGTCTTGCATCTAGTGGCCTGGGACCTGAACCAATTCTCGGAATCACACGTGGTAGTTGTAATGGGACCCTTAATAAATGGGCCTACCAAACTTTAGGTCAAAACTGGAGGAGGAACAAAGGTTGTAGGCAGGTCCATAGTTTCATATATGGATCTAGCAAACCTAAGACGAGATGACTGCTGAGCCTCGGTCGAATAGTCCTAAACCAAATGGTGGGGGTTCTGATAGGCAATTGTAGACTTAGGCATTTAAGTTTAATAGGAATTGAGGAGGTCCCTTCATACCCGAAATGTTGAGTAGGGGAAGACACCCCTGGCCACTTTCTGGGACACTGCGCAGCCTTTGGGAGGTTAAGACATAAAGTCTTTGGTGCTGAAGAGCTGCAAAGGGTTGAGGTAAGGGACCTTCCATGGACCAAAACCCTGATGTTGATCAGGGCGTCCGGTAGGTTCGAGAAGGGTTAGAGGCAGAGAGTGGACGATGGGTCAGGTAAAGAGGGCCCACCTGTGGCGTACTTTCCAGGCTGAGGCCGCCCCCTCCAATAGTACTACTACTAAAGGTATATTTAATAAACGGCACATCAATCGTAAAAATGCGCAAAATTAAAGTTAATAATAATTAAATAATAATGAGTATTAAGATTAAGAACTAATTTGATTTTCAAAAGAAAAATTTAAAATTGCTGTAATTATTTGAAAAAACATTAGTTAAAGGCTCTTGAAAACCACTTCAGAGTGGTTTAAACCTTGCTTCGACTACAAATTTTCTACTACTTTACTGATTAGCCAATTCTCTTTATCCAGTAAGATAACTATGTTAGTCTTCTTCCAAAAAGTGGAGCTGTATGATTCTTATTAATTAAAATAATACTGACTCTTAAATATAATAATTCTTATTATTCTTAACAAGCCTAAATTTTCTTAAAACGGGATGTCCTTAAAATTTTATTTTGCTTTACTTTAACTGCATGTACCACCTATTCAGAAGATATAAAACAGGAGATACAATTCATTTAAGTATCATTTTAATACCTGTATTAAGCAAGTAGGTTACAGTAATTAGAAAGAGATAGAAAGGAAATAAATAGCGCGCGTTACATTTACTGCTTATATAATAAGCTTTTAATGATAGGTATAGACACACACACGACACGAGTCTTAGAGTTAATCGCGTGATTCAAAGAAAAACGAAAACCAGTCTTTATGAAGAATGAGGTGTTAACATACATATTTGTACTGGAGTTACGGTAAAGTGAATCGTTAACAACAGATGCGAAGTTTTCACTTGCACCACATGGGTTATATAGGTGGAGGAATGTAGGTGTATAACAATTCGCAACACACTTAAAATACGGATGTAAAATTATTTAGAATGATTAATATAACCGTAATGGCGTGCTGCTGCAAAGATGCTTACATTATAATTTTACATGTTATTGATTTTACCATTACTGGCACCAGATACTATAAATCAAAGTTGCACTAATTTCTACCTACTTTGTAATTTATTGAGCTGGATTTTAAATGCTCAAATTAACAATCTATAGCAGACTATAAAATAGGGATATATATACAAACATTTTGAAGTAGGGGACTGAGTACCAGTATTTTAGAATTTTCAAAATGATCAATAACCATTAAAGCAATTGTTAATTTCGCTTGTTTATTTGCAATTTTAATTATATTTTAAGTCCACTTATATTTGTCTGAATTATTATTATTTTTCGTTGCACAATAATTTAATAAATCAAGCTTTGAAAACATATATAGCAATTCTGAGAGAAGGTAAATTTTGTCAGAATATTTACAAAACTTATCCAAAATATATTGGTTAATTTATTGGTATACTAAGAGCAAACCTCATTTTCTTCTTTTGTTCTATATCTATTCGTTGTATAATACAGCATTAATTAATTTTTGATAAGGAATATTGGCCTGTCCCTGATATCAGGGACAGGCCATTTACCTCCTAAAGTAAGATAGCTATCGAAAAATAAATAGACACAGACGGTTTAGGTTTTTTAATCTATTAGGTACAATAAAAATTAAGTTGTGCAAAACCATACTTATCGTATCAACCTCGACGTCACCTATTACGTGGTGTTGTATAATAATGAAAACGTAATATTGACAGTTGGTAGAAGGAAGCGCAAAAACAAGCGCATAGGTGGGGAATCCTGGAAGCAAGCCTAATTAGTAGAAGTGAGAACAGTGTGGAGAGTGAAGTAGGACGATCGGTGCACGGTGAAAATATATAAGTAATGAAAAATTAAAAGTGTTTAACCGGTATTAGTTAGCAGGTAATTATTCTCTAAGTACTTTGTTGTTAATTGTTCTATGTATTCTTATGATTGTGGTGGTTATATATGTTTCATGGTAAAAATTCTGTGTATGTTTAGCCTTCATTGTTTTACGCTCAGGGGCGTATATTTTTCTAAAGTAAAATTGTTACAATTATTATTAAAGATTGCTCATTATTTATTACATACTGAAATTTGTATATATTGTCGTGACTGCCCGGATATTGCAATAACAACTCCTTTGTTTCACATTTAATTTGTTTTGTCATGATTACGTTGTTCGAAAAACAACTAAGAAAGCATTTCTTATGCTCACTTTATGTCATACGCATATAAGAGCTTTGTTGAATTTACTAACATTTTCGCCCGTGAGGAATGAATCTGTAAAAAGAATAATTAAATACAAAAAAAGAATTGCTAAAACAGGTCTTCCGAAATCTCAACTCATAGCTGGATTGCCTCCCGAATGGGACTCCAGTACCTTATTTATTATTATTGTTATTTTTATTGTTGTTATTGTTGTTGTTATTGTTGTTGTTATTGTTGTTGTTATTATTGTTGTTATTATTGTTGTTATTATTACCTTCCGGCCCTGCCGGCTAACTAACTTCAAACCTCTTCAGTTTTACTTGGAAGTCTGTATGTCTAATTCGAGTAAGGTGACATTTATTGACACTTTAAATAAGTCAGGTCTTAATTTTATCATTAACAAAGGATCTTAATTTATGCCTTTTGTTATCGGTTGTTTTGTATTTATATTTGGGTAGTTAGAGCAACGATCGTGGCTTTCTCTGCCATGCTCTTTCCCCGCAGGAGCTCTAGGTGAGCCTGGCACTCTCATTTTATGTTAAATGGTTGTTAATGTTTTTGTTGTTATTTCTATTTGTCACATGTTTAATTTGAAGACTGTTGACGTAAATAATAAAGTTAGGTGTATTTACTCTGCTTTTGTTTTATAAAATTACACCATACTTCCCCTCTTTAAAGTTAGTAGCCAGCGCCTTCCGGTCAATTAAAAATAGATGTATACAACGTAGGTATTCCTCATGATGATCACATATTTTTGGCCACAACTACGTTTATATTTTTTCTTTTTTTCGATCGAACTCGGGGTTGTTATACTACAAAGTATACAGGATCAGTCAAAAAGTCATGTCGAAATAATGTTGCATTTTCTTTAATGGAACACCCTGTATATTATTGCAAATTTCAATTCTTCTCGAAATTTTAAAGCAGATGTATCTAAATTAATCGTTTTTGAGATATCGAACTTTGAAAATCATTTTCTTATAAATTATACAAAAATATTTTAGTCCATCAAGTTAGAGTAGTTTTAAAATCTCATGAGCCGCGAAATGCGCGAAAGGGTATCCACATAACCTCCTCATCCTCATTACAACCAGAAATGAACTAAGGCGCTCGGGCATCAATAAAGTCAACTGACGTTATATAAAGTCGTTATATATATTTTTATTGCTTAATTTAAAATAATAAAGAATAGGGCATTTTATTATAATATTACGAGAGCTCGAGATATACTGTGAATAATGGATGTAATGTTTTTAGGACGTAGAATAATTTAGGCGACGGTCGGAATTATGTTACTGCTTATATGAAGGTCAAAGCTCCTAAGATTTTGAAACAACTCTACCATTGAAAGCTTCTAGCTCCATAATAACGCCCCATCGTTCTTTTGTCTAATAGTGAATAGTGTCTTGATAGCACATCAAAAATACATCTAGTGTGAATAATTTCATCGCAAAAATGGCACGTTTAAGTGAAACCGTGCGTTTTGAAGTTTTAATGATCGTATCGTAGGATATGGTGATAGAAGACGAAATTGTGACAAAGTAGTGGATATTTTTCATGAATTGCATCCCGATCTTGAACGTATTTCTAAATCAACCGCTTCAAAAACGTTGCAGCGTTTTCCTGAAACTGGAGGTGATACAGATCGACGAAAAAGTGGAAGACCAGTAAGCGTTATAAATAAAGAAAATTTTTTGAATGTCATGTTAGATGTGGTGGAAAATCCAACAAATTCTAATCAACAGAGGGCTTTAAATAAATGAGTCGATATACCATTAAAAAAAGGGAAAATCACATCCACATAAAATTCGTTGTTACAAGAATTGAGAGAAGACGATTATGATCGAGTTCTGCGAAGTTATTATGAATAAATTAAACGAAAATGTCACTTTGTTACCCACATATTGTTTTCTGACGAATCTACATTTTGTTTAAACGGGCATGTAAACCGACGCAACTGTAGATATTGGTCCGACCAAAATCTACATTTGATGGAGGAAGTCCACACCCAACGACCGCAGAAAGTAAATGTTTGGTGTGGCATTATTGGTGGACACGTCATAGGACCCTATTTTATAGACGGAAATTTGACCTTTGAACGATATTTATTACTTTTGAAGGAACATATTATTCCCGAACAAAAACAATCTCAATTTACCGGCAGCCCAAATCAACATGATGGAGCTTCTCCACATTTTGGACGTGTGGTACGGGCATATCTAGATGAAACTTTTCCTGATAAATGTATTGGACGCAGAGAGGCAATTGAATGGCCAGCTAGGTCTCCCGATATGACCCCGTTTGACTTTTTTCACTATTCCTCCCAACCCCCTTTTAGATTTACTACAAAATTTTCTTCAGGGAATTTATTATAGTCAGGAGGTAAATGTTGAACACTTTGAGCACCTTATAAAATAGAATTCCGAAGAAAATATTTGTTGTTTATTATAATTTATTTTCTCTTTTTTTTTACTATTGTTTTCATAAAATTTAAAATATCCAAGACATTCATTAAAAAATAAATTTTTTCGTTTTATGCATTTTTATCAACTGAACTATTCAGCTTTTCCATTTTCTGTAAAAAACTAATAATAAGATTAAATCATATCCATATTTTCCACCTTGTGTTATTTTCAAAATATTTGGGGACCTTTTTCTTTTATAAAGAGAGTAGTAAAAAGTTACATTCCAAGTTAGACATCTCGAAAACGGTTAATTTATCCTTACATGAAGTGCTATATCTATTTTGTTCAGAATTTCGAGCAGAAATGAAATATGGAATAATATACAAGGTGTTCCATTTAAGAAAAGCAACTTTGTTTCACCAGGACTTTTTGACTCGTCGCGTATACTTAATTTTTCTCTATTGTAATAGATTCTAAAATGTTTGTGTTTTATAGTCTTATGATTTTTCAATAGCTGTCTTACTTTAGGAGATAATTGACTGTTTCCATACATATGAAATAATCTATATATATCTAAAGCATATAAAAAACTTGATCGTCAAAGTACATATTCGTTGCAGCTGTCATTTAGCGTTCCTCTAAACAAAACGAAAATGTAAAGAGAGAATTTTCTACAACTCCCCTTAGTGATAAAATCAATTTGTATTGAAAGCGAAAAGGCTATAACAATGTCCAAACCTTAGAGTTGTCTGGACGAGAACTGATGTTGTTTTCACATAGTCGAAGGTTAACTTTTTTATTTCTATTGACGCTGTATGAAATTATAAGTGACGGCATGTCACGCACAACAAACTAACAACTGAAGAAAGTAAACTTGGAAAATACAATTTTTTATGTATCTAGATCGAAACTTAAACCTCATTGCAAAAAGTTTTAATATAACTTTTCAAGCAATATACAGGTAACAGTTTAAATTAGATTTATTACCGCATATTATATGTATAGAAAGAGATATTTTGCCGTTCTTATTTCAAACGTTCTAAATTGGTATTAGTTAATTTGAGAATAATTCCTCTAAATTTTTTTCTCTGTTATCTATAATTTCACACAGTCGGTTTACAAAATTTCGCTAAATTTTTCTCGTATACAGGGTGTTTTCAGGAGAAGTAGGACAAATGGTACCGGTGTATCTACAGATAAAAAGAACACGTTTTGCATAAAAATGAACTTAGTAAAATCCTCAGGAAATACAGCTTCTTAAATTTCCAAAAAAATATGGACCAGCAAACTTCTGTCCATTGGAGGGGTTCGAAATAACCCAAATTATTTTTTGCTACAACTTTTTTGTTTGAAAAATACTGAATGTCCAAAAATACGTATCAGATAACTTTTACCTCTCTCACCTTTTTGCTTTAAAAAAATTATCCGTTTTACTAACATAAAATTAAATTCATTATCAGAGACCCTGTGTGACTTTTGCGAGTGCTTCCTTGGAATGTCGGAAAAACTATGCTGCAGCAAGAAGAATGTGGCAGTGGTATCTAAATCTAATGACAGAAATTAGCATGACAGCCGTCTACTTATACATATATTTCTTAGTTGCAATTGTGCGAGTTGTAATGCGAAAGATCGAGAATTTAATGTTTCTGTTAATAAACGGTTAGTAACGGTTAGTTTTAAAGCAAAAAAGTAACTGAACAACTGCAACTGAAAAAAATATTGCGCCTGAAAAATGTTGGTGATAGCTTAGCCCTACAAGGTCACATTTAAGTCAAGTCAAGATTATTTCAAGGTCAAAGTAAAGAAATGGCCTTTCACGAATAATCTGTAAGTATGTATGCTTTTGAGGTCGCTGAACCTGAATTCGCGGATAGCTTAGCCCTATAAGGTAACCTGGAAATCAAGTCAATGTCATTTCATTTGACTTAATCTCAATTCAAGTCCCGCAGGTGATCTTATAGGGTTAAGCTATTTTCGAATTCAGGTTCAGCGACCTCAAAGGCATACATACTTACAGGTTAACATTCGTGAAAGGCCTTTTCTTTACTTTGACCTTGAAGTGATCTTGACTTGATCTAAATCTGACCTTGTAGGGTTAATCCTATCCCTATCCCTAAATTCAGTCCCTCCCCCCAAAAAAAAAACTTATATACGCACTGGTTGAAATTCAATACAAGCCTTATACTTTAGTTTGATCTTGAAATGACCTTGAATTGACTTGAAGGGTTACGCTATCTCCAGATTCAGATTCTGCGAGCCCAAAAACCTATACACTCACTGGTCAAAATTCAATACAAGTCTTTTCTTCAGTTTGACCTTGAAACGACCTTTACCTGACCTCCAGATGACCTTAGATAGCTAAGCTATCCAAGAATTCAGGTTCAGCGATCCCAAAAGCATTGTACCTACTGGTCAAAATTCATTACATGTCTCAGTTTTTGAATCCATCAACTTGAAACTTCGTGAAGCTTACTCAGTCCTACAGCCAAAATCACACACTTCCCCCTATATTTCTATATCCCTGAAACTATCAATAGGATCACTTTGGGCTCGTGACAACTTTTCATCAGAATGTCGGGAACTATAACATATTACAATTTCAGCAGCCAAATCTAGCGGGACCCAATTTCCATTCATTTTGTGCGGGGTCCTTTATATTTTTAACTCTAAAATCTTACTTATCTTGTGCGTCTTGTAATTCCCATTGAAGTATATGACTTTATCACTGCCTGCTGGGATTGGGAAGAGTATTGAAAGAGACAGCACACTCCAAATACAATTTATATCGTTTGTTTTTCATTTTTAGGCATTTGCATATTTTCACACAAATGACTCAATTTTTTAAACATTCATAACGCATTTTTTGGATGGTAAATACCAATATCTGTGGTACTTTTCAATCCGCCATAATGGGTCCACCAGTTTATATTTAAGATTTTCCGAATTATATCCTTCGTTATTAACGACTTTGAAAACCACCGAGTAACAAGTTTCAGCTCAGCCACAATATTCAAATTTTGAATGCTTTTACGATTTTTACACCCGCCATCTTTTGTTAAGGAATTTTCGCATTCGGACTTCATGTATATTTCTCACTGTTCGCCTGGCGTTCGGCAGGATACGGGTCTATGCTGCCCTGGTGTTCTGGACTGCGATCTCGAATCTGGAGCTCGAGGTGGTGACCTATTTATTCCCTTCCAGGATTACCAAGAAAATTGTAGAATGTTTGTTCTTAAGTTTGTAGTGACTACCAAAACTTTAGTTACTTAATATTCACTATGAGATCTAATTCACTAGTTATGACGAAGTTAACTACATTCGCCTAACTTTAAATATAACTAATTTTTTGAGACTTTCTCAAATACCAAACCTTATGTCTTTGAGACTTAAATAAGAACGACAGCTCTTATCTTTCATGTAGAATTCCAAAAAACTTTTCTGCAAACTATTTAAATTCCAAAATTGTAAAATTTTTAGCATTGTAATATTTTCTGAAAACTGATTTTAAATTTTTGTAGAATTTTTAAACAGTATAAAATTGTCTGAAAGCTGATTTTAAATTTTCTGGTAAGCTCTATTGTTGTAGATTTTCGTTATACTTGGTGATTAAATTTAATTAAAATATTCGATTTTATTGTAATCACACGCGAGCTGTTAGTTTGTACCAGTACAAAATGAAAGAGGCCTTAATTCGCTCCGGCAGTCGTTTTATTGACTCGATTCTACAAAAAACTACTCAATCAATGTGATTGGTCTGTTGAACACAGTACATTTCCTGACTGGCAACTGCTATTTAATCATCGCGAACATCTTCTACTACTCTATGTTCTATGATCCACCACAAATTATCAACTCTCAACTCTGTGTGTCTTAGGTCTATGGTAACAGAGCAAATATATTAACCTCCGATGTATAACAACCAAGTAACCTAATTGTAGAAACTCCAGATCCGATTTCCAAATAACAATATTAAAAGAAAATAATATAAATACAAGGTAGTACAGTTAACATTACATATTCACAGAACGATTACAATTCATACACAAAGTTTCTCCATGTTTATACAGGAAAATAGTAAACAATTATTGCATACAGTTTAATACATTGGTGTTTTATAACTAATTGCAGGGTTTGACAAAGATTTAATAGATGTAACAACAATATAGCAGTATACAGGTGGAAACAAAACTAACTAATAGTAATAACAAAGTTGAATTTGGTGCTAAGGTCTCAAGAAGTTGTTTAATAGTTGACTTTTAGTTAAAATAAATTGTGATATTCACTCTTAACAGATAGTGAATGTTATACTATTTTAGGCAATATTTTAGTGTTTTACTAAAAAATGAACTGTTAAATTGGGCTACGGACTCGGATTCAGCATCAAAAAATACACAAAATCTATATACTCATATCTCTGGTGATGACATATGAAATTGTCTTGAATACACACCACGATCGGTCACCAATTTTGACGTTTGGTTAACCTAAAATTTGTGTTAATTTTATTACAGATATCTATGAATATCCATAAACTCTAATAAAATGAAGAGGGGGAAGTGAATATATAAACAATTTAGACCTATCTTAATATTCGCTTGGCTCCAAAATAAAAACTGTGTACAATTTATAATATGATCTTATTGCATTGCTTTTGTCTTTAGTTAAATTTTAGATAAGTTACCAAAGTACTTTATAATAGACTGCAACATAATTATTTTTGTACGTACCAATTAGTTATCATATTTATCCTTTTACAGTTGATGTTCCGAATTAAAAAATTTCTAAGTTTTTACAAGTAAACAATACAGTAGTTTTTAGTCTTGAAAGAGTGTTAGGATTTAGATGTAGGAATAAAAAGAAAAGTTATTCGCACAGAACTTTTGATATAACATTTAATTTTAAAAAAAATTTCCAATCGCTTTTCTAACAGTCACATCAATTTGTTATACAACAATAAGAATAAATTTAGTCATTTTGAAGTGAATACAATCAGTTAAACTAGAGATTTAACATTTAACCTGTTTTCTTTAAGTCTTTTTCTTGATGATATACTTAATAGCTCTGCTTGAAGATTGCATTCAAAGTTTGAGTCTGTGTACTATAAATATGTCCAATTATATGATTAAACAAATCGCTTCTTTTGCACCGTTCCACCCAATCTTTCTAAGCCTTTTATCCTTGGGAAACACATTAAATAAAGTTTTTATAAATTGTCTTGTTTAGCACTATAAAAATTATTATTGCAAATTACAACACTACACCTCACTCCTGGCATTTTTACGTGGTAAATTAAGAGTTTATATTAAACACTACACCATCAACTTATTAAAAACTATTATCAATAACTAACTAATTACTGCAAAATACCAAAACAACTATGACAGATTTACTTAAATACTTGGAAAAATGCAAAATTACTAGTTAAATCGCATGTAAACAAACATAAATTCTAAAGGTTAGACATCTTGTGACGTAGTGTGAGATAAGCCACGCCCATAATTTCTGTCTATTACGCGACCGTCTTTTTTACGGACCGTGATAAAAATGTGCCAAATATTATTAGATTATTTGCATAAGTGATTAAGTTTGGCAGTCGAATTAAAGGATGTCCTGTATGAAAAAAAAATATGTATGTTTACAAATAAACATTGAAATGAATATTAAACTGTTTTTCTGTTAGGTTCCCAGGTAAATTTATATTTATCTAATCGACTTTACCTTTTAATGTTTTAGTGTAACGTCATTTTTACATTAGTTTCAGTAAGCACATACATACTGTTGGTACCGTTATGTGGGCGACATAATTATGTACCGATTCGTTTTGCTGATTTCCCTGTTCTTTCGTTACACATAACTATCTTACATAAGTGGTCCACGAGTGTTGTTTCACGGATAATTACAATGACATTTACTTTCTGATCCAGTTAGATGTTATTTTTATTTTGTAAATTGTAGCAGAGATTTTCTGTTGTTTTTTGCTAATTTATGCGTAATAAAAAATATAATCTACTTTAATGTGAACAAGTCTGCTAAAAGTTTATTAAAAAAGTGAATTTATTTGATTTTAGACGCAATATGTTATGAAAAAAAAATAACTTTTTAAATAAAAAATAAGAGAATATTTGTGTCTACAAGTAAAAATATAAGAATTCAGACATCAAAAAATGCTTGAATTATTTCTGTTTCTCAACTTTTTGCTTATGAACAAACTAGAATTTGCAATGAAATGGTTTATTGACATTTCTGTTGGAAGTATTACTAACAGTACAGATACCATTTATTTTTAAATCATTTTAACAAAAAAGTAACTTTTAAGTTCAATAAAGAATTTGAAAATTTAGTAGTGCTTTACTTCGCATAAGAAACTGTGTGTGAGAACTTTGTTTTCAGTTTAAATAAATTTCATATAAAGCACATCTATTCCACTTTTGTTTTCATTTCAAAACCATAAGCTTCGTAATTTTAGTAAAGCATTATCAGTATTCAAATGAGGTTGTTTGCTTCATTCCGTACACCACTTCTGAAAAGATACGAATACAATTGTTCCCTACCCAAATCACCATTTAATTTTAAATGCCGTGTCCTTTCATAAACTGTTCGCTCAAAGCGTAACTGTAAAATTATCTACGCATCTACTAAACGGTATAACAAAGCCAAGCAATTATTTAGTAAATTATTCCAATTAAATCTCCTGTCAGCATCATGTTTCCTCGACCCCTATTCCGCGCCTAACACAATAATCTCTCTATTAACATATTAATCGAGTCACCCGCGTTGTAACTATTTAATAGGAAATATCATAGGTCAATTGTTTTCCACTTGAACCGGGAAAATGTAGCGTATTATAAGCTTACAAGTTAATAGTGCAGTGCTAAAGGGAAACTGGTGAGCTCTAAACAGATTCGACACTTAAGATACATAGAGGGTGATTTAAAAGTGAGGTTTATAATCCAGAATCGAACAACAGTGTCTTGAAGTTTTAGGTGCGTAATCATGAGGAACGCATCTGTTGATGATGTATTAGAATTATCATTTTGCATTGCAAACACACCAGGTGTTAATCGAAAAGGGATATTTTTTATTTTTTTTTATCATACCTACGCGTACGAATAAGGTGGGGCTCAAAGTAAAAATGACTTTTTAAAATAAAAACAACAAAAAGATTTTTTGGCAAAACCGTATTTTATTCAAAATAGTCTCCTCCTTCCGACTCAATACAGCGATTTGTACGGTCTAAAACACAGATCACCTCGTAGATTAAATACTTTGGAGCACCTAGTAGTCCAGTCGGCAGAGGCCGAAAAGTTACTGTTGGTGACATTTTCTTGATAACTCGGAAATAACTACACAGGAATACTTTAAATGATGAGTACAATAACAGGCTAATTTGCAGACAAAGTATTTTATCAGGAAAAAAGTTATTAACAATTTAATCGTAAAAAAAAATTGTTTAGTAGTTTTCTTTAAATAACTCAGCGGGATGACTTTGTACGAAAAAATGCTTAGGACATGATTTTGTTCGTAATAAAAATAGCTACAAAATGGCTGTGGTCCGATTACGAAATTTGCAATAACAAAGCCGTGAGATTGAAAAAACGGTATAAAACGCCAATTTTTTTAAGTTGCTGTAAAAATGTCAATTATAAACAAAAAGTGATAAAACTTTCGAAAACTATAGTTCAATATATATACAATAATGACGCTAAAGCCGAAAATCAGGAGAGCAAAACTTTTTGTTCTATAAGGTGTTATACATTCATCGGCATCTGAAACTCGAAACTTTGCCAAATTTGTTCGAAGCTTTGCTGACACTTGAAATTTGGTACACACATAGTGTAAATATGCAGAAACCAAAAGCAATTTGCAAAATTCAAGTATCTTCATTTTTGCAGTTTTGGTAAGGTTTTATACGTCACCCTAGTTTTATACGTCACCGTTTTTTTAATTTTTGGACGTATATTTATGTATATTTATAAAATATTCCATTACGGTAGATTAGCCAGCATAATTACCTACAATTTAAAAAAATATATATTTTCATCGTTTAGATCCTAAGCTACTTAACATTTTGCGCCTGTTAGCCGTAGTCGTACATTATTCAACATATCAACATAAAACAAAATCGTACGTGTGGGGTAAACTTTTAACTTTTCATTTTCGAGCGCGAGCTCCGCTCTTCGGCGCTTGTATACTATTAGAAATATGCACCAGTAAATTTAAACAATTATTTACTTAAAGTTAAAGGTCCGCTTCTCTTCGTTCAAATGTCATGCAGTTTTGAAAGTACATCAGTGAAGGATCGACCTTCCCGACGCATCCGCCAATAGATGGCCTTACTAGAAATATATATTTTTAAAATGTCCAGTTCACTTTGAAACGCACCTTTTACAATAATTGTTTATAAAATTTCAATATTTTAATCTATCTATCTTGTAGCGCTGAATAAATTGTTTTAGAGTCTTTAATATACAGGGTGTCCCGTTATTATTTAAAAAAATATATTTTATGTGATACGTAAGAAATTAAAATTATATTCTTAAATGCAAAGACTATTGGTAGCTAAATGTCTTCAGCTCATTCAATGGTAACTTCAATGTACATACATTCAATACAATACATACATACGAGACAGTAAAATGCATTCATTGCACTTGTGCCACTTTATGTGAGCATAAAAATGCAACTTCATTTTTCTCGAAAATGGTGCACGCTACCGTATTTCCACAAGTATACGTTTTTTTCTTTTTGTAGAATGCTTTAAAGTTTACAAAACCGTTTAGAATTGTAAGAAATTTTGACTTTAAACTTTTTTTTTCGATTGTACCCCTCCAATTACCTGTATCGGCGACACTGCTTTTCAGAAAGCGCTTTATTCTTAACGCACAGTTGATGTTTACTCATGTACAAATTTTTATATTTTTATCTTTCGCCGATTTAAAGATAATTAAGTAAAACCATATGGCAAGTAACAACTTCAACACACTGTATCTCGAAGACAGGGCATCTAATAAAAAAACGTTACATGAACTTCCCCCACCATTTTCCCATGAGGAATTTACACACAAGTTTTTTTGAAACATGAACACCCTAAATATAGTTTTAATTTCGTTTTTAAAGTAATATTTAAAGTCTTAATAACTTTTAAGGTGTCAGGTAATATGTTATACTTAATGTTACAGCCAAGTAGGCATATGATCTTTGAAATTTCTTAGCATTTTATGTATCTGTACTGTAATTAAAAATCAATTTTTTCTTACACTTTAATAAGTACGAAGTACTTTTATGATTTTAGGGGGATTCAGGCTCACCGCTCTTGGTGGAAGGCAAGCAGGTGGGCATAGACTCGTTCGTCACAATCGCTTGTGGAACAGTCAATACAACTTATCCGAATGTTTATCNTTTTTCAATCTCACGGCTTTGTTATTGCAAATTTCGTAATCGGACCACCGCCATTTTGTAACTATTTTTATTACGAACAAAATCATGACCTAAGCATTTTTTCGTACAAAGTCATCCCGCTGAGTTATTTAAAGAAAACTACTAAAAAAAATTTATTTCACGATTAAATTGTTAATAACTTTTTTCCTGATAAAATAAATACTTTGTCAGAAAATTAGCCTGTTATTGTACTCATCATTTAAAGTAGGCCTGTGTAGTTATTTCCGGGTTATCAAGATTTGACACAGGCCGAACCTCTACCAACTGGACTATAGAGTGTACGTTTTCTATCCCAAACCATGGGAACCGATAAAGTCAAATTGCGGGGAAGTGGAGTGTGCGAGGTAATCTGACCGCGCATACTTTGAACAGGTCCGGATTAAACAATACTTTTACACTTAAGACAAATATTCATTTTCCAAGTTTGGAATTCAGAAAATAATATATTTTAGTGCCTTGCTTATATTAAATAAACCTACAAAATAATTTAAATATATTTATCAATTGTCCTTTAAATAATGTTAGTTTATTCAATATTTGTAGATTGCACTGAATTAAATATTTTAACTTCATGATTTATTCTCACATCAATATACTTTTTACATACAGTCCTCACAGGATCTTATGCATATTTTTAATCATATTCACATTCAAAAAATTTTTTAATACATAATACACAATTTTATTTTTCTGTAACTTGGGTGTACTGTTTTTATAGGAGTTATTAAAAAAATTATTTATATTTCCTAAATAGTAATTTTTCTTTTTTAAACGACAGTTTGATTACCACTCTTAGCAAGTTTAAAGTTGGCACTGCATTTTCGGATAAATTTCTAACGCCGTTTTTATTAATAATAATAATCTTCTCTTGAAAATGTAAAGAACATATTACAGACGATTTTGAGGGCGCCCAATCTGTTTTCTTAATGGCTTTGACTCATTTCAATTTCAATTCCATCCTCTTTAGGAAACCTGAGAATAAAAACAAGAAAATGGGTAATACAATTTTATTCAGTAACTAATCACCTGTAATTTAACATTAATCTATGTTTATTATTGAAATTATATGTTGGGTAGGGTGGCCCAAAAAAACGAATTTTTTTTCGTGTTCCTTTGGAAAATATGTTAGTTTATGTTTTAAGAGCCCCCTCAAAAAATCAGCTCAAAAAAAATTTCGGTTTTCGAGATCGCTCAAGATTTTTAAAAATTTCCAAAATCGTCAAAAATTGAATTTTTCTTTAAATTTTTTTTTTCGTTATTTTATCATTTTCTAGGTTGAAAAAATCGCGATTCTGAAAATTTTAAATCGATATTTTAATTTCTAAAGGTAACTCATAATTATTTCAACTTTAAAAGTAGTATACCTATGTTTTCGAGCGACCTCTAAAAATAAATATCAACGAACTAATAATTTTTTTATTGAATTTGATGAACAAAAGAATAGAAGTAAATCACGAGACACTTAAACAATATCACGAGGCAAAATTTACTACCGCATTGTGAGTATCAAATATTTATAATTTTAAAATTTTTTAAAATTTAAGTGTCTCGTGATTTATTTATATTCTTTTGTTCATCAAATTCAATAAAAAAAAAATTAGTTCGTGGATATTTATACTACTTTGAAAGTTAAAATAATTATGAGTGACCTTTAGAAATTAAAATATCGATTTGAAATATTCAGAATCGAGATTTTTTCAACCTAGAAAATGATAAAATAACGAAAATAAAATTTTAAGAATAATTAAATTTTTGACGATTTTGGAAATTTTTAAAAATCTTGAGCGACCTCGAAAAGCGAAATTTTTTTTGAGCTGATTTTTTGAGGGGGCTCTTAAAACATGATACACTAACAAGAGACACGAAAAAATATATTCGTTTTTTTTTGGGCCACCCTAATGTTGAGGGTTCAATATTTATATAATTAAAAATAGCTATCATGAAAATAAACACCAATTGTGACAAAAAACTAATTGCAAATAACAGGTTGATAATATGAGCCTGTATATTTATAGCAGTTGATGGAATGCTGCGCGAAGCCGTCGAAATGCCATAAAATATTTTTATATTATTACTTACCTAAGGAATGAAATTTCAGAACTATTGTGATCAGATCTGCTATTACAATCGTCAACGCAGCAACAATGTTAACACAGCGAATGTCTAAAAGCGACTGAGAGCGCGAGGCTGGCTGGGCTGAAGTTAGGCTGACATAACGGTTGACTTCGCCGACTTGTCTGTACAGTTCAGTCTATTTTGTCTGTGATCTAAAAGCATTTCGAATGAGTGTTTTAGGTGTTTTCAGGATGTCGGTACAAGCCTTTTGGATGGCTTCTACGTCCACAAAATCCTTTCCTTTCATCGACAAATGCATTTTTCCGAAAAGGTAAAAGTCTCATGCCAAATCAGGTGAAACGGGGAGCGGTTGACAATTAAAATGCGATCTTAGCCAACAAAAAAATATCGTGCAACAAACGCCAACTTCCTTCAGTGCGATATTCTGACCAAATACGACCAATACAATGCGTGCATTAACGGTTTGGCCCAGTGAAACGAACCCTTTGTGGACAATGCCCTTTGAATCGTAAAAGAAAATCAACATTGACTTCTTTAAGCGAGACTTTTGGGGTTTTGGCTCGTCTGGCGTCTTCCTCTCAGCACTTTGGCGTTTGGTTTCTGGATAATATTAAAAACACCATTTTTCATCAATAGTCACAATGTTGTAAAGCAAGTTTTTCTTCTTTTTGGTCTCATTGATGGTGACCTTCGAATTCTGATCAATTTTTGATAGATGATAGAAAATGCGATAAATTGATGTTTTTGAGATGGTCAATTCTAATTCCATCAATTTCAACGAAGACTTTGGCTGATCTTTGATGAATTCATGCACAATTTGGATGAAATGTAGTGATAACGGATTTCGGTTGGTCAACATGTTGCTCATGATTTATATGTCCTCACTACCATTTTTAAACCACGTATACCATTCATAAACTCTGCTTCAGGATAAGCATTGATCACCATAAACTTCGTTCATCAATTGAAATGTTTCGGTAAAAGTTTCACCAAGTTGAAAACAAAACTTAATATTAGCTCTTCGATCTTATGTTCGATGATTTTTTTTACCAATGACACACACTTACTGTCAATTCAGACGTAATAACTCCGCTTCTCTTCGTTCAAATGTCATGAAGTTTTGAAAGTACATCAGTGAAGGATCGACCTTCCCGACGCATCCGCCAATAGATGGCCTCACTAGAAATATCTATTTTTAAAAGTCCTGTTCACTTTGAAACGCACCTTTTACAATAATTGTTTATAAAATTTCAATATTTTAATTTAACTATCTTGTAGCGCTGAATAAATTCTTTTAGAGGCTTTAATATACAGGGTGTCCCGTTATTATTTCAAAAAAAAACTATTTTATGTGATACGTAAGAAATTAAAATTATATTCTTAAATGCGAAGACTATTGATAGCTAAATGTCTTCAGCTCATCCAATGGTAACTTCAATGTACATTCAATGCAATACATACATACGAGACCGTAAAATGCATTCATTGCACTTGTGCCACTTTATGTGAGCATAAAAATGCAACTTCATTTTTCTCGAAAATGGTGCAAGCTACCGACAAGTATACGTTTTTTTTTTGTAGAATGCTTTAAAGTTTACAAAACCGTTTAGAATTGTAACAAATTTTGACTTTAAACTTTTTTTTTCAATTGTACCCCTCTAATTACCAGTATCGGCGACATTGCTTTTCAGAAAGTGCTTTATTCTTGACGCACAGTTGTACAAATCATGTACAAATTTTTATATTTTTATCTTTCGCCAATTTAAAGATAATTAAGTAAAACCATATGGCAAATAACAACTTCAACACACTGTATCTCGAAGACAGGGCATCTAAGAAAAAAACGTTACATGAACTTCCCCCACTATTTTCCCATGAGGAATTTACACACAAGTTTTTTTGAAACATGAACACCCTGAATATAGTTTTAATTTCGTTTTTAAAGTAATATTTAAAGTCTTAATAACTTTTAAGGTGTCAGGTAATATGTTATACTTAATGTTACAGCCAAGTAGGCATATGATCTTTGACATTTCTTAGCATTTTATGTATCTGTACTGTAATTAAAAATCAATTTTTTCTTATACTTTAATTAGTACGAAGTACTTTTATGATTTTAGGGGGATTCAGGCTCACCGCTCTTGGTGGAAGGCAAGCAGGTGGGCATAGACTCGTTCGTCACAATCGCTTGTGGAACAGTCAATACAACTTATCCGAATGTTTATCACAAAATCACGGCCTCCCTGGATTTCATAGATAACATCCTTAATTCGCATTAAATACATTTTATTTACATCAATAAATACCTTTTCAAAGATCTCATCATTCTCATCATGTTGACCAAATAAATGCTAAATTAAAATGAAAATACAATCGGATGGAAAAGGATGCTTCTCAACAGGCAGACTGATGGGAACTAGATTGCACTGTCTATGGGAATATGTAATAAGTATTTTTTAATACTATTGCACTTAGAAATATCTTTCCTCTTTATTATATTATTAGTGAGGCCTAAATAAGTGTCAAATTACCGTCAACAATTATGCTGTTGCTAAATGTTCGATGCTAAATTCGATTTAGGTATAAAAAATCTAACGAAACTGCACGTAATATCATCCTATTAACTTAGATAAAAACCTGATTTACTTATAAAAGAATGGTGATTGAAAAGAATGGTGATTGAAAAAAACTATTAAGTAGTTTAAAGCACTTACAGCCACAGAAATGTTCGCTATCTTTTTCGTTTAATAAATACCCACTTACATACCTCAAATTTTAACAAAAAAAATATTATAAAGAGGAAAGATTTGTATGTATGTATGTATGTATGTANGGATGCTTCTCAACAGGCAGACTGATGGGAACTAGATTGCACTGTCTATGGGAATATGTAATAAGTATTTTTTAATACTATTGCACTTAGAAATATCTTTCCTCTTTATTATATTATTAGTGAGGCCTAAATAAGAGTCAAATTACCGTCAATAATTGTACTGTTGCTAAATGTTCGATGCTAAATTCTATTTAGGTATAAAAAATCTAACGAAACTGCACGTAAAACGAATTAACTTAGATAAAAACCTGATTTATGTTTAAACAAATAGGTACTTATAAAAGAATGGTGATTGAAAAAACTATTAAGTAGTTTAAAGCACTTACAGCCACATAAATGTTCGCTATCTTTTTCGTTTAATAAATACCCACTTACATACCTCAAATTTTAACAAAAAAATATTATAAAGAGGAAAGATTTGTATTTTTGTATGTATGTATGTATGTTTGTTACGAATAAATTCAAAAACTACTGGACGGATTTCGATAATTCTTCCACCATTAGAATGCTACATTATCCCTGAGTAACATAGGCTAAATTTTTTATATCCCAAAATGTTTAAAATAAATGTCCACCCGTGCGAAGCCGGGACGGGCCGCTAGTTAGACAATAAAAGAATATTTTGATTCAAATACTGGGTGGAATAGTAACAATTGACAGATGTTGGTAATTGAACAATTATTGTGTATACAAGACCACAAACAGAAATCAAGAGGTCCTTTTTCCCACACTAGGTGACTTTTATGTTTTTGGGGTTGCTGATCACGATCCCGGTGTCCATATGACGTCTAGAACAAGGTCAAATGAAGGTCAAAGACATTAACACTTTTTTGGCCACTGATTCTGTAAGAGCGGAAAGTTTTACGTCCGAATGTGCTTCGACCTGTTGGTCGAACCGATCTTTGAAGGTTATTTGCATAACAAATCCTTCTTTTGATCTCCGTCATTAAATTTCTCATTAAAAAATGAATGAATGAATTTATATGCTTACAATTAGTAAGATGATGTTTCTAATGCCAACTTTGATTTAAAATAAGAATATTGTCTGAATGATTTCAATCCATTTGTACAATTAATTGTTGGTTGTCTGTTTCTATAGTTACATCTTAGTTATTAAATCGAAAGGTTTTATATTTTTTCTACTATGATAGTGTCATAAGTAAGATTGCTTACACGCAGTGCCTTGGGGCAACGTTTAAAAACATGTATTCGAAAACATGTTTGATCTATTTATATTACAACTACAATAGATTTTATCCCACTAGAACGTTATAAAATAGAGCATTCAGCCTGACAACTTAAAAAAGAACTGAAATTTAATATTAAATAAAGACAACTTAAAAAAGAACTGAAATATAATATTAAACACAGACAACAGTTTAAGAATTATTATTCCATACATACCTTTTAATGCAGTTGTAGGAATGCAAGTATTGAATCTAAACAACTTCCAAATAAATTACTATTATTAAATACAAATTTTGTTCATTAAGTTATACATATATCGTGAAATGGAGCAGAGAATGTAAACAAATTAAATCACGTCTAACGATACCAATGAAATACATTCACTAATACTCCTATATTATTTTCGTGGTGTGTTGTTACGACATATTATTAAAATTAATATGCATTTTAATATGTATACGAATAATATTACCGGGGTTCAGTTATATGTAACAACGGTAAATCACGCAAGCAAAAGGTGAAGGTCAACTTTCGTTTTTTTTTCGTGTTATTGTTTCCGATATTTTTATAGCCGCCTAGATTGACATTAGCAAAAATTTGTAATAGTTCAAAAGTTTAAGTGTTTTGCTCTTTTTGTTTTCTGTTTTCGAGTTATCAGGGAAAATTGTTATTACAAGATTATCATAGTAATAATTCATTAGCTGCATGTAATTAATAAGGCTCGCTTAAAAACGTTTTTACATTTTACAGAGTGGTTCAATATGTGCATAACATTTAAGGGTTTTTAATTTTGTCACATAAATTTAGTGTTTCTGCAAAATAATTTTACTTTGAACAGTCTTTTCTTTATTTTCACACCAACATCTTAAAAATAAGATTTTAATTTATAACACAGGTCAACATTTACTTTGAAAAAAAAGCACCGGACTCTACCTAGGTACCCAGGGATTTTTGGAGTCATTGGCATCTCAATAGTAACCGACACAGAGTTCATCAAGTATTCCACACTGATACTTGGTGGAGTGGTATCATCAGCAAAGAGAGTGCGTTTCTTTGGCGACATGAAATGTATAAAATCATTTACATAAATGAAAAATAAAAGTGGTCCTAGTACAGAACTTTGAGGTACTCCGTATCGAACTAATTTGAATGTTAGAGTTAATTTCATTAAATGAAACAAATTGTTTACGATTTTTTAAATATGGTTGCAATAATCAAGCTGGTAATCCCCTTACCTCATAATATTCCAATTTTTTAATGAATACAATATCGTGTGAAACACACTCGAATGTCTTGTTTAGGTAACAAGCTGTAATAGCACAATGTAAACCTTCCCCAAGTCCTTCAACAATAAATTTTGTTATTTTAGAGAGATCATGGGTAGTATAAAACCAAATTCACATACATTTATAAAAAGATTACTTTAAAAAAACTGGAGAACCTTTGCTTTAGAACAATTTCTACTATTTTTCAAAAACAGGAATGACAAAGATATAATTTTTCACTTCATTGTTACAGTCACCTATTTTTAACAAAGGTTGTAGTTTTGAAATAATATTATTTCTTTTTAACTTTATTAACCTCTAAAATACGGACGACACTGTTTAGTTTATTATGGAATTTCCTGTGGAAATTACAATTTATTTATATATGTGGGACAACTAATAAAACGAATGAAACGCATTGGTTCAATTCATCGAAAGGAAACTGTTGTTGAGCCACTGCAAAAAGAAGCATATCTAAGACATAAATGTGGATCGAATTGTGAAAGTAACTCTGGATTCTGGTCAACTATTATATGGCAAATTTAATATACCGCATATTTTAATGCCCAATTAATTATAAAACCACTTTAAAATGCACGTATGCAGCAATTTCAATTTCGTGAGGTCTGCTGGACCATGCCAATATCTATTCGTGTTGCAGCCTTTTTTGGCGCTGAAATAACTTTATGTAAAAAGTGGCATATCTAATTTTTTTCAATTAATGTAGGATAGTTTTGCCACGATGAAAGTGAAATTTATTGTGTATCGTTTATAATTAAAATAAAATTTAGGTATTAAAAAATAATAACACTCAATAAACTTCCTGTTATTAAAAGCATTATACGTCTAGAGATTTTGTTCTTTTATTTAATATTGCCAACAAAGACCGTTAGGAAAATTTTTAATTAAAGCTGTTTTTATAATAAAACTCGATATAATCCTATAACTTGCTTCACTGAAGTTTTTCTTTAAGGATTAAGTGCATTTACAAACGATTTTTAAGTGGAAGCGGACTTGAAAAGTTTTAAGTTTGTAAATTCAAAGATCAAGGTAGGTTAATATACAAATCTTAGTGTCTCCGCAGGACCTTTAAAAAAGTGAAAAATTTTGAAAGCAGACAGCGTGTCAAATTTTTCAATTTTTCAAGTATGTCCGATTTCAATATGGCGATATCAGTAATTTTAAATTATATCGCCAAATATAAACTTAGATCTTCTGTTAAGGGCTGTGATGGTATTGATTTAAAAATGATATATCTTGTAACTCCCATATTTAAGCAATCATTGCACTTTTCTTATAAACAAATGCCTCGTGACTGGAGTTTTTCCTTCTGCGTGGAAAGATGCTAACATTATACTTGTCGCGAAAATTAATAACCCCACAAATATCTCAAACTTTCGTCCCATTAGTATCCTTCCTAACTTATCAAAAATCTTAGAAAAAGTAGTTTCTGAACAAGTGAGCAACTATTGTAATCAAGCCAATACACTGCCTGATACTCAGACTGGCTTTCGAGCTTAATATAGTAGTTGTACTGCTCTGCTTAAAGTTACAGATAATCTGATAAGTGATGTCGATAAAAATAAATGTGCCTGTCTTATTCTTCTTGATTTTAGTAAAGCATTCGACATTTTGGATCATACAACACTGTATATGTATATGCATATGTATATGTATATATATATATGTATATGTATATGTATATGTATATGTATATGTATATGTATATGTATATGTATATGTATATGTATATGTATATGTATATGTATCATACAACACTGTAAATATTTTGGTTTTAGTAACATTTCTGTCGCTTTCCTTAAAATTTATCTGTTGGACAGACGCCAGAGGGTTACTTTGAACGCTGACGAATCCAGATTTAATCTTTTCTCTTCTGGAGTTCCCCAGGGTAGTGTTCTGGGCCCTCTCCCCTTTCCTATTTATACTGCTGATTTTTGTAGTTATCTCCGTTATTGTCAGTTCCATCAGTATACAGATGACACTCAATTATATTTTTCTTTTTGTCCTTCTGACATCTCTTCAGATGTGGCCCAGATCAATACCATATCTCTGAGGTATCTTTGGCCCATAATCTTATTTTAAATGAATCTAAAACTCAAATGTAAATTTTTGGAAATAAAAGGAATGTCATTGTAGATAACTCAGATTTTACAATTATTTTGAATGGACATACTATTGTTCCAACTGAAAACTGCAAAAATCTTGGGTTGTAGGTAGACAATTCTCTTAGATTTGCCAAGCATGTCAACTATCTTACTCAGAAGTCTTTTGGCAAGCTGAAAGTCCTTAACATGTATAAAGATCTTAGTACTAAAATTAAATTAAAAATCTATGATTCGCTGATATTATTCACCATTTCAAACTGCATGGCCGCATATTGGCCTGCTTTGGTCCTTAGGGATAAAAAGTGTCTCCAAAAAGTTCAAAATATCGTTTTAAAAGAAGTCTTAAAGTCTTTATTAGTTAATTATTGTATCAGTTGGTTGTATTATTTTTATTATTACTGGATTTAATTTTTGTCGTAATATGAGTGTGCATTTGGGTGTGTAATGTGTTTAAATAATTGTTTTTGTTTCTATTTTATGTTTGCTGCTACTTTATTTGTTATAGCATATGTTTGTAATACTTCTTTATTTTCCTTCTTTGTATAATTTTTTTTTGTAATATAAATAAAGGCATTATTATTATTAGGTATTATTAAATATAAAATTATGCAGGGTATTTTTCCAAGTTGGAGTATTATTTTTAACAAGACATAGAATTTAAAAAAGTAATAACTTGTTTCAATAATTTTTTTCAAAAACTAAAAAATAGTAAAAATTAAAAGTTAATCTTTTAATTCAGATAAATCCGTTTTGAAATGAGATAATTAAAATTATCACGGTTACTTTCGTTCATACAAGCTATCTTTCGGAGTATCTATTTTCACTTCACTTGCACTAAATTTTTATGTAATCCAACAGGTAAAAATCAGTTGGATTACAATCATACGACCTTGATCAATATATACGAGACGATGTTGATCAATTATTGCTTCCACATGGATTTTCTTACATTTAAAGGCAGGTCCTCAAGTAGGTAGTTCAGGAAAATTATTTTTGAAAAAATGTTTACATTCTAAATTATTCAGTCTGGTGATATACTTTTTAATGGTCCTATACAGGTATCTTTCTTTGTTAAAGAGTTACAGAAATGGTTAAATGACCAAAATGTGCAGAATTTTATGACGATCACGGATGCGTTTTTAAATTTAGAAAATTCCGAAGATATTCGAAGAAAACCGATTTTTTTGACGTATTTCACTTGTCTTTCAAAATTTTTGGACAAAAATATGTAGTCTGATATTAAATGATATGAGGAATAGATTTTTGCTGTCAGTATTAATGTATCGCTAAAAATGTGAGCTGAGAGGTTTTGTTTTGTTTTGTTTTTCTTATGGACGTCATATTTAATGTTTACCTCATTAGAAGAAAGAGGAAATTCTCTTTACAACGATATAATTTATGCGGTTTTCATATATAGGACAATTAAAAAGTTGTAACCCTGTATAAAAGCCAATAACCATACGGTTAAACTCAAACATTTAAATAAAATTTCAGTTAGAAATGTGTTCCGGGTATAATGAAGGGATTTTCCATAGCGTCTACTCTCGTTTTTCAAAAATGATTTATTCCATTGTAAATAAAAGCTGCCTCATTCGTTACTAGAACAAAATTAATGAAATTTACAATATTGCGTTTTGTTGTAAAAGTCGTTCATAAAACTGTACTCTTTTAGAATGATCTTGAGGCATTAAGGCTTCAACTTGCTGCACGTGATATAGATGAAGTTGATTTTCACGTAAAGTGGTCCACATTTATTACGAAACGCCTCGACTTGATGTGTCGTCTGTCTGGGAGTAGTTATTAGATTTCCGTCGATGGCATCTAAAACATCTCTTCGACCTGCAGTATTCTAGGCGGCCTTGGTCTTACTGCGACCACGATTTTCTTATGAATAATATGTTTCTCGAATTTCGAAAAACCTATCAGTTCCTGGATGAAAATCGCTCGACATATAGGTAATCGCGATGCTATAGCATTTTGGTGACACTCCCTGTGTACTAATATTATATCGATTAATTCATTACTGATGTAAATAAGGGCTTTTAAAACGCCGAAATTTTGTAGTATATTGTTTAAAACTCAAATTACTAGTACTTTCCTAAGAAAAACACGATTACTAACATATAATATTAGGTATAAAGTAAATAGTTATTAGGTTTTTATTGGACTCTCGGGCTATTAATATAAAAAATAATAAGAGCTGTCACAGGGATTGGAGCTATTTCAACTAGTTTTTCCGTTATTATTGAGATATGGAAAAAAGTTTCAAAATTGTTTGCTCTGTTGAGTTCTATTAAGTTGGATTAAATGGAAAATTCTAATTTAAAAAGTACATGTATTAGAATAACTAAGAATAATCAAATGAAATTATTATTGAACATAGTTTCAAATCTCAGTATTTCAGTTTATTCGAAAAATCAGCAGATATGTCAGAGACCATAATTAAATTATTGACCCAAAAATAGTGGGAATATCGTATATTGCCAGAAGAATGTACCTATTTCTGTAATTACCACTTCTAGTCTATGCGTTTCTATATCTATATTTCAATATTCACTATTAATTTTCCTTGACTTTGAAATATCTTGAAAGTACCCTCATTTTACCTGGATATTAATTTCACTTTCATTTAGAGTAGGTACATTATTTTCCATAAATGTATACAATTACTGACATTGCTACGTTTAATAATGTAGATGAAAAGAGAAATTTTTCTAATACATCGCAATTATGTTGATGCAGCAAACAAAATACTTCTTACATTTAACCAAGTTTACTAGATAACTTTTCTTCAAACCATCCTATTACTACACGGGTGGCTTGGTAGCAGACTCGTACAATTTTTTATGTGTGATAGCATGGTCTTGAGTTACAGAGATTTATTGCTTTATTCTCATTACCACACGCAGGCGGAAGGTGTTGAGCGACCCAGGTCTCTGGTAGGCTGCCACAGCCACATCCCAGCCTGCCTTAGGTCACCCATCCAAGTTCCAGCCTGCGTCCGTTATGCTTACCTCGACCAATCGAAATCCATCGGCCAAGACACCCGGCTAGGCGGTCTCATGTATCGAGCAGGTTCACCAATACTACTAATCTGTAATACACTCAAATAAAGTAGTTAGAGTAAAAAACAGTTCAGAAATTTCCTGTTTATTAGAAAAAAAATTCAAAAAATTTCAAAAATGATAAAAGTTAAATAAAAAATAAAATAAAATAAAAATAAAAAAGTTTTTTTATTATTGACCTTTTTTACAGAAACAAGATGACTTCAGTCCAAATTTCACGTAAAAATATTGATTTTTCCCAAAGTTATGGATCAGCTGATTGATTCTTTGACATGCTATAACATTGAGCAAAATTAATGTTTTGACATGAAATTTGGACTAAATCTTTTTTATTTTAAACATGATTTTCGAAATTTTTTGCAATTTTTTCTACAAAAACATGAACTTTCTGAACAGCTTTTCACTTTAACTAACTTCTTTACTTGATTGTACTACACATTAGCAGTATGGGTGATCTTGCTCGCTACACAAAATTATTCGACTTAACAATACTATACAAAAACAAAGTTTTGGATCAAACAGTAAAACACAGTTACTTTGGTATCAGTTTTTCTAATTTAAACAAATTATCAAAAATTACTGAAAAATTTATTGTTGCGTCATTTTTTGCATTTTTGAGCATATTTTTGAATTGTGATAAGATTTTTTATTTTATCAAAAAGTATGTTAAAACGAAAAAATGAGCACCGGCAGAATCTGTAGGATGATTTTAAAAAAAGTGTTTCTGACCGGAAAAATGAATATCTCAGAAAACTTTTAAATTTTTTTACCTGAGAAAATTTGTGGTTATTTAGGATAGAGAAAGGTATACTTTCATCAAGTTTCGTCAAAATTAAATGAAACATAGAAAACGAAAAAGGCAAAAAAACGATTTTTCGCATTTTTCTCGGAAAGTTATGTAAAAAAGTGACCTCTACAAATGTTGCAGATTTTTTTAATGATCTATAACTTTTGTATTAGATACTTTTTTTTAGACGTCAACAACAAAATCGCAATAATACCATTCTCCACCCTTTTCAACCCCCCCAAATCAACCCTCTCTCAACCCCGCTCAGACATTTATTTTTTTACATTTATTTCCAATTATAAAAGTCCAGGTAACATTTTTTTTCTCTAAGTGTAATTTGATTGGACTATAATGCAAAGAGGGGTAAAGGATGAATCTTGCTTGATGTGTTGACAGTGGAGTTTATTCGGGCAAATTCGTTTTGACATGTTTTTATTTACTGGCCCCCTAGGTGAACAATCACTGAATAATATTACAATTATTAACTAGTCCAAACAGTATTATACCATTTGTATAGCTTTGGCGAACATTTGGCATGTGAAGACATGCTTTTGAATATATCTAACGAGCGTTCAAATAAAAACGTGGTCAAGTTGGTTCTGAAAATTTGGACGTAGGGCGTAGCGTATAGCAAATGAACTTAAACGTCATCTGTCAAAGCGCTATATCGCCGCTATCAATTTGAATATTTTCGTTTTAAAAAGCGTTTAAAATGGTGTTTTCTCAAGAACAAAAAGTGTTTATCATAGAGTCCTACTTTAGAAATGGACGCAAGATTGATGGAATATGGAAGTATTCTATTGAGGAATGTTTCATAGAATTTCAAAATCAATTTCCCGGCGTTGTTGAGTACAAAATTTTTCAAAGTGCAGTTCAGCGTTGTGTTAATGTTTTTCGTGAAACGGGCAGTGTAACAAGAAAAGAAGGAAGCGGCCGACCTAAAAAGCGGACTGAAGAATTAAAAGAAAATGTCCAACAAATAATGGAAAATGCGCCAAGAACTTCTGTACGTGTTTTATCACAAATGGTGGGAGTATCAGTCGGTACCTGCCACACAGTGTTAAAAAAAGATTTGCGTTTGTTCTCCTATCGTTTAACTTGTCAGCAAGAACTTCATGAAGTTGATTTTCCGCGACGGGCTGTATTTTGTGAATGGTTTTTAAACAACTACGGTGAACTTCATAATATCACCTTTTTTTCTGATGAAGCCTGGTTTCATTTAAGTGGTTACGTAAACTCACAGAATATGAGAATGTGGTCTTCTGAAAAACCAGATAACTTTTTTGTCGAGGGCCCTCTACACGCTCAAAAAATTGGAGTTTGGTGTGCTCTCAATCGAAGGAGGATTTATGGACCTATTTTTTTTAATGGTACTCTTACTGCGCAAAGGTATAGAGAAGAAATTATCGCTCCTTTTGTTAACCAGCTGGAAGAAAACGAAATTACAAACTTTTACTTTCAACAAGATGGCGCAAGGGCACATACGGCAGGCGAGACGATGAATATGTTGAGGGAAGTTTTCCAAAATCGACTAATAAGTCTCAATGCTGAACATGAATTTCCACCGAGGTCATGTGATATTACGCCGTGTGATTTCTTTTTGTGGCCTTACCTTAAAAACACTATTTTTGAACTGCCTATTCCTGATTTAAACCATCTGCAGGCTCGACTTATAGACAAGATTCGTGAAATTAACAATACCCCGAGCATCTTAGAAAATGTCTTTAATTCTTTGAGGAACAGGTGTGAAAAGTGCTTGGAACAAGGAGGGGGACACTTTCAGCAGCTGCTTTAATTTATTGTTATAACAAGGAGGGGGACACTTTCCGCAGCTCCTTTAATTGTTTGTTATTGTTATCACGATTATTCTTTAAAATAAAGTTATATAGTCATTAACGTTATTGAAACTGACAGCTGCTATACAGCTCGTTGAGAAATGAGGTTAAGCTACTCCCTACGTCCAATGTGTCAGAGCCAACTTCGACCACGTTTTTATTTGAACGCTCGTTATATAGTCTACCCACACGATGGTTTATGTTTAACAAATATATGAGGAGGTGATTTTCAAAACGCAGTTTTTGAAACATAACACATTATGAGATTATTACGTAATAATCATATGTGAAAAATTGTTGATGTTATAAAGATAATAATAATTAAGTGTATTAATCACCTGACATTAGAAAATATTTTTTTTGTGGTATTTTGTTTAAAACTTTTTTGAAACGAAAGAAATGCGTTTTGAAAACCAAAGTCGAAAACTGCGTTATGAAAATCAACTCCTCATATGTATTCTGTTAAATTTCACACGTCTTCGCATTCTGGATCAATCAGTCGTCCACACAATATTGCATTTGTTTATATTTGGCAAATATTTGGCATATAACCGCATCATTTGAAACCAGTTTCAAGAGTTGAGATATATTATATAAGAGATATCTTAATTTTTATTTTTCCGTTTTATTATTATATTTTAGTTCAACGCTATTAATTTTGAAATAAGCAATAAAATTTGTCTACAAAAACCAGTACAGAGGGTAATGTTCTATGATATCGGAGAATAATTTGTATAATGATTTCAAAACAGAAACATTGCAAAAAAGGTTCTGTAGTAGACATTCGACACGGTTTGTTAGTATTTTTAGCGTATCGAGATTATTGCTTAGGCATAGTGTTAAAGCAATATAAATACTTATGCCATTTGTTCAACCGCGACAGTTTTTTCTGAAATTATTATAGACAAGTAATAGGTACCTACCAATTGTATTTGCAGTCAAAAATATGGAAACCTCCAAAAATCTCAGCGGCTAAGCATTTTTGGGATAAATGGTGAAGACAAAAGTCTCAGCAATTTTCACGATGTATCCGACGGTAACAATGACCTTGAGGTCAAGGTCAAGGTTTAAGGTATATCAAGAACAAGTCGTTTTTTTATGGCGACCCTCCTTTTCGGCCCCGGCAATGAGAAGAGCAGAAAATTCTGCATATATTGACCGTGATCTCATAGTCAATTGTCAAGATCAGTTCAAGGTCAAATGTTGATTTTTACTTTGTTTTTTTTTAAATAAATACGGAATCAGAGGGAGTGACAACCTTTGAGTGTACCTGATGGCACTCATTAGTAACCTTGATCTTGAGGTCAAGATCGAAAGAACATGTCAAGGTCGTATCGGTTTTTGGAGTAGCAACCTCTTATTTCGACGCTAGAAATAAGAGAACGTAGAATTCTACATGTTATTATGATCTTAAACATGACCTTAAGGTCAATGGTCAAGGTCAGGTATAGGTCAAGTAGGTATTATTCCGGCTGTCATTTTTTATTTTCGACGATGGCCTAGAAGGCACTCACAATTTTATAGTGACCTCAAGATCAAGATTTCCAAGGAGTGCCATCAGGTACACTCAAAGATTGTCACTCTGATTCCGTATTTATTAAAAAAAAAAACAAAGTAAAAATCAACATTTGACCTTGAACTGACCTTGACCATTGATATAGAGGTCACGGTCAATGTCATATTCGGATGCAATTTTCTGCTCTTCTCATTGCCGGGGTCCAAAAGGAGGGTCGCCATTTAAAAAAACTGACTTGATCTTGATATGACCTTGAACCTTGACCTTGACTCGGATGGGCCGTGAGAAATGCTGAGAATGAGACTTTTGTCCTCAACATTTATCCCAAAATATGTTTTTGCGCTGGGATTTGGAGGTTTCCATACTTTTAACTAACCCTGTATATTGCATACATTGATGTTTGAATCAAAGAACATTGTTTCACTCTATTTGATAAGATTTTTAGGATTTTTTTTTAGAATTAATTTGAATTAGGTTAACTTTTAAAATAATGTAAAAGTTCAATAGATAATAAAATATTATGTTCTGGTATTCTGATAGACTTATATACGTAGATGTGCTTATAGCACATCCTGATATTAGTATGTCAAATGGCGTAAATTATATAGATTAATAGATAATGTTACAAGAAAAGTGTATCATTCAAAATTTAATGTAGTTGGTCCACATATTGTTGGCTAGTGCGTTGTAACTGTCTAATTGGATTATCTATGTTGATAATCCAATCCAAGTTATTCCATTTATTTGATATAAATCAAATACTTATGTTGAAGTAATATGTCTGTAACGCTTTTTTTATTGTGGCAGTTGTGCTAAAAGCTAGTTTAGGAACAACCGTTTATTTGGATCATAAATCATACGATATCTTCTTCAGCCAAGTGGTCTGAGTTATAAAATTGAAAATACAATATATTCTCCTGATAATGGAATATATTGAACACAATGAAACTATTTTACTAGAAAATTCTGCTTATGTTCAAATATAGGTATATAAATGTAGTTTTAAGTAAGGTAACATATACAGGATGTCCCTGTTAAGAAATATAATTGTTGATTTCATTCCTTTTTAGCATTTAATATGTATAGGGTGTTATCGTTAGACACAATTTTATCAATTTGGGAAACCGATCTGCATGGTCAAAAAATAATCTGCAATATATTTTTATTTATGAAAAATTAAATAGGTTTTACACGAACAGAAACGTTCTCTCATGAGTGAGTAAACTGCATTTTCGTATATTAAAAATTCATTAAGAAATGCTGTTAAAATTATGTTATGTATTATTCTCATGTTTCAAACTGGAAAGATACCTACTTTGATTTTTTCAATTTCTCCATCATATGAAGTGTCTTTTTTGTGTAAATATTAGAAGTTCAGAAAGAAAATTGATCTTAATGTCCCAAATTTGCTGGCAGTCGGTTTTTAATCTTGCATTTAGTGATTTATCAAAATAAAAAATATAAAAGTAGGCCCATTATCTTTAAATTGGTTATAAGGACTTAAATTTCTACTATAAATAACTTCTCTCAATAAAATTGTTTGACACATTATAAGAAAAATTCATTTACACAGAAAATATTTTAAATATTTTTTTTTTATTATAGTTACAGGATCACATTCTGAAACATCAATTTAAACTTGAGAATTTTTTGTTGTCGATTCTTAATATTAAAACTCGTGTTAAAATGATGTTATGTACGGCGTGTAGTGCATATTGAATGCTGAAAAAGTTTTGGAAGTTTTTAACTGACGTGTATTATAGAATTCTAAAGATACAATCAGCAACTAAGTTTCAAATTTTTTCTATATTGTGGACACCCTGTATATGTTAGTCCACTGAAAATTACATTTCTCTATATCTGTACATAAATAGAAACTTTTAACAAGAATGATTTTTGTCGATAAAATAAAAAATAAGAATATCCTCCATCCACTACACTGCTAGTACAGAGCCTTCATAAATGTTTACAAGTCACTTGACCGCCGAGCTTAGGCAACCCCACATTGGACGACTGGCAACGAAAATTTTCTAAATCTTCGCGTCACCTATATTAACGATTCGTTTACAATGAACAATGACAAACCGTTATGTTTACGCTCGAGATAATGCGACCGCTGATTGGTTGAATAGTATCTCGAGAAAAATTACACCAATCACAGACGATGAAACAGAATGTTGTGTTTTAATGTAACCTTGATATTATTGTTTTAATTTTACCGACATTTAATTGCCAACATGAAGGAAATAAAATTACTGTTCCAAACATAATTGCTGGTCACGTGGCTTGTAACCATTTATGAAATCTGTATATTATAATATTGATTAATCGAAATGTGATGGGTTATCTTAAAAAAATACAAAAAACAAAAAATTCTTTTAAGGTCTGTCACTTTTTAACGAAGGAAGCTTTCATTAAATTTATTATATGTAATTATGAATCACTCTGTACTCATGATCTAGAATAGTAAAGAAATAGAAATATGTTCTTGTTTAGTTTTGATAAATCGAGGGGTTTTTAAAAATTTACAATTACTTTCAAGAGTGCACTCACTACATTAAATTTTTCTATATCGATTGCACATCCTTTGAAATGTCACACTTTTCAGTCAACTTCCATAAATCAAGTGACCTAATTGAGTTGTCTCTCAAAAAACTTCAGCAGCAGCAAGATCAATAACAGCAAAAACAGAAACAGCGACAACAACAACAACAACAACAACAACAACAACAACAACAACAACAACAACAACAACAACAACAACAACAACAACAACAACAACAACAATAACAACTGCTACTACTACTACAATAACTACTACTACAGCAGCAACAGCAGAAACAACGACAACAATAGCAACAACTACAGCAGCAATAACAATAATAACAACAGCAGCAGCAGTAACAGCAACAACAACAGCGCTGCCAGCAGCAGCAGCAGCAGCAACAACAACAACAAATTTGTACCAGACAATGTATTTCAATGTTCGTATATTTTCTTGAAATTTCCGCTGCTTTTATTTCCTTCTAAAAAATGAAATAATAATAACTTTTTAAGCAATAAACTAAAGTATTTGTATTATGGATTGGTAAAAAAATATCACAAGAGCACCGTCTAAACTAATACTGTATCGAAAATTGGTATACTTAGGGTTTTGAACATCCTCTAAATACCATAATTTAATTATCTTAAATACTTATGCGAATGCCCTTTTGAAGTACCCAGTAGATTAAAAATCTGATTTGCCGTTTTTTACCCTGAGCTATTAATGCTTATTTTATACTAAATATTTTTTACAAAGATTTTTCATTTTCAGATCTATTTGACCATCAAGAAAGAAACAGTCAACTATTTGCTAACAGATAAACTGTAAGTACAAAAATAAAATAATACAATATTTAATTATCAGTTGGTAATAAATTACCATAGGCATAGGGACATAGGCGTACGCATTATTTATTAAAAAGCAACAAATTAAACTGACTACAATACACCAACATAAACACCAACGGATAGGAATCAATTGCACAACATCCACACGATAACAAAGCCAACAACTAACGTAACGTGAGGCAGCGGCTCACGCATGTCTCTGTTGACCCGCTTGGCATGCCATTGAATTGCGGTTCTCTCTGATAGCCTTTGATATATTTATACTTCTACAACATATTTTTCACTCACATTTATTTCAGAAAGGTCAATTTAGCTAACTTCAGAAAGCGTCATTCCAATTTTATCTTCGTAAATTTATTTTCAGAAGACATCGTTTTATATTTCAAATTAGTCAATTATTTTTCAGAAGTCATGAATTGTATTTCCGGCAGTTATTAGATATTGATATTCAACAGTTGTCATATGTAGGATGTTATGAAAGCTATAATAATGGAAGATTTAATCGTTCCATTATAGCTTTCATAACATATTTAACAACTGTTGAATATCAATATTTAATAACCGTCGCAAATACAATTCATGGTTTTTTGAAAAATAATTTACGCTTTCTGAAACATAATTCAATTATTGAATGAAAAAATAAAAGGTTATCATTTTTGCATGAGCACCAAGAAATTGTGAGTTTACCAAGTTTTGCGTCAAGAACTTATTATTCAGAATAAGATCTCAATCTTTTAATTTCATAGTGGAGATTAAATCTACCTCCAATGCAACGCACATGTATGCAGTATTTTTAACCTAAATTTAAAATTCATATTTAAAAAAATTGTAAACATTTCGAAATATTAATTTCAGTAAGTTAAAATGCCTACTATAAAGTTTAAATATGTACTATTTAAAACACAAATCTATTAAATTACTTAAGCAATAAATTTTAACAAAGTTTTCATAATTATAGAAAAATTAAGAAGCTAAAATTATTATAATCTTCTCAACCATACAGGGTGATTCACAAATGGTGACCAAAAATGAAACCTCGTATTCTTTGTAAATTTTAAAGCCTCTCTAAAGTTTTTATCTAGGACCCTTTGTTAAAAAGATACAGGGTGCTAAACTTCAAAAAATATTTTTAATTTTTTTAAATAATTTAAAAACTAGTAAGTGAAATAATTTAAAATTGGGTACATGTATTTATGTACACATTGTCCAAAATCTGAGGGCTTTTCCTAAAATTTACATGCTCCTGTGGCGGAAATACAGGATACCGGTGGCATATTTTTCTAAATAAAATAGTACGCCACTGCTTTATGATAACAACCATGATATTTTCGGATTCGTCTTTCAATTTTGTAAAAAAAGCCTGATTTTTTAGTAAAACTTAAAAAACGAATTGAGAACATAATGCTTTTTAAAATTACATAGTGGACTGCGATAGCAACTTTGACATTCTGAACAGTTAGAAGAAAGAATAAATAATACTTTTCATCAGATTCAAGCAACAATAAATTTCGAACAAATTACATTTTCGTTACTAAAAAAATGTCGGGCCTGTGTTAGTGGAAATGGTGGTATTCTTGAGCATTTACTCAAATAAACGATGACTAATGTTATCAATTTCTTTAGTCGAATAAATAACCGAATGATTAGTGTTTGTCATGTCATTTAAGTAAAAGTGTTTTCAGTTAGTTTTTTAAGTTTTACTCGAACATCAGGTTTTTTCGAAAAACATAAGTAGTACTTTATAGAAATTTGAAAAACAAATCCGAAAATATCATGATCGTTACAGTACAGCAGTGGCGCACTATTTTATTTAGAAAAATATGCCAGCGATACCCTGTATCTCCGCCACTGGAGCACGTAAATTTTAGGAAAAGTTCTCAGATTTTGGACAATGTTTACATAAATACATGTGCCCAATTTCAAATTATTTCACTTTCAAACCCCAATCAAATTTTTCACAAAATTTTTTGAAGTTTAACACCCTGTATCTTTTTAACGAAGCATCCTAGATAAAAACTTTATAGAAAAGACTCCCCTTAAAATTCACTAAAGAATATGCGGTTTCAATTTTGGTCACCATTTTTGTGAATCGCCCTGCATATACGCAAATCATACCTGCTCATGGAACACTAAAGCAATGAATTTAAGTCAGGAAATTGACAGTTAAAGACACAAAAGTCAATACTTTTTAATACTTTACTAATTTTCATAAAAAGGACATAACTTCTAGCATTTTAAACATTAATTTTAAAAAATAGATTGAAATACACAAATAACGAATGTTAAATTGGGAGGGAGAAATACGTGTTCTGATTTGTACAAATAATATTATGCTTTAAATAAAATAAAACACTCACTGGTATGGTATAGAATAATGTTTAATGCACTGATTTTTTATTTACCGCAACGTTAGTTTAAAAACTCACATAAACTTTGTTTGCAGACATTGTTTATAAGTTACGCTACCAGTGAATAAAACAATCTCTTGTATTGGACAGTGCATAATTTTATTGATAGGTACCTACATTCGCGCTGGCAAATATTTTTTGACCGGTTGACGAAATTGTGTTGATTTTTTTCACAGATAGTGTATTTCTTTCAATTGAAATATTCGACTAAAATATGGCTGTTAACGCTGTTAGTGAAGTTGTAAATATGCTAAAATTATAATTTCTGTGCAGTGAAAGTGCACAAAAAAAGGGATAATTGTGATTAGATCTGTTTTATGCTTTCAAAAGCTGATAAGTTCATAAATACACCAAAAACCATTGTGTAAATTTAGCGGATTTGTTAAACTTTTGTAAGAAATATCAAGGGAATGTGGCTAATTGAATATATTTGGTTTTGGTGTAAACATTTTGTAAGGTGTTTCATCTGTCAGTAAAAGCTCAATATTTATATGTACATAGAAATAGTTAGTGGGGAGGGGAGAAGGCCATAAACATTTTTATTTTCTTTCCAACTCATACGAAAAGTTTGAAAGCTCTATTTAATACCGGCAATATTGCATAGTTGATCTCCGTTCAGACCAAACTGCAAAACTAGATAAATTATGATACGCGTAAATACCACAATAAAGTCACCTGTTTCAAACAAGTTTTCTATTCAAATATCATGCATATTTATTTTAAATTTAACTTTTTTTTTGTAACTAAAAGCTATTAATTATACGTGGAAAGAAGCAGTTATCAATATTTCGAAGGTATTTATTGTGCACGTTCGGATGAGTCTAAGCGAAGTATTTATACTATCAATAAAAAGTTCATCACTGCGTTCTTTTTAATAAAAGGCTATTGATGGCACTTTAATGAAACTAGGATGGTTTTTTAGTATAATTAATCTTTTAGGAGTGTGTGTTATCCCCTTTCTTTATATAGCACTCGAACAATACACAACGTACCGTTCGAGAGCTATCAAAGGAATGGAAACCGGAGGAGAAAACAAACAGATAGCCTCTCGTAAACCGTGAATCGATTTGGAAATTCAGGTATATTTTAACTAAAAGACTAAATGCTGACTGAAAGGGTATAAAATAAGTATAACAAGCAAACATTCGAAACAAAAGTGGTAAATTTCATATCGGGTCCAAGTCACCGTTATTATATGTATAAAAAAACATCCAGGAAAAGTTATACGAAATAATAATGCTCTGCTTGGCAAATAGCCTCATAGTATACCCTGACTTTTCAAATATTTTCCTGTTCCTGTTTATAACTGAATGTTATTTGAATCTGTTTTTAATTATTTACAACAAATTTTTCTTAAAAAATCATAAAATGTATTTAGTTTTATAAATTATTAACTTGGGATAAAGAACGAAAGGTACTTTATTTTAATGGTAACAATTTCAATATTATAGTAATAATTCTAGAAATCTTAAGTATTGAAAAGTAATTTGCACAATTTTACAAATTTATAACAAAAGTAAACATCATAGGCAATAAAATATCTATAATTTTTATTATATGATTTAAATATTATAGATAACCGTGATTCTAAACGGTAACTAGAAAAAATCCTCAAAGCCAAGTCTGATATGCCCCTTTAAAGAAGTTATAGTAGATGTTTTTTGCGCTCTTAAAACTTTTTCGAGATATCTTAATATTTATATTTTAAACTTAAACTTAGAGCATTCGAAGATTAATTTAGGGATTTTTATTGGGATAGAAAATTGTTTGAAATGGATAGTTCAAAGCATACGCGATTGATGGCATGGAATTTTACCAAGATTAAACAACGATATTTATTTCTTTTATTCGTTTAGACCTAAATACTTTTCAAAAAATTTTTAAAATGCGATAAAAATAAAAAATATTGTGATGCATCTAGAGGTAATATTTTAAAAATCTACTGTCCCCTTTAAATTGATACATCTTCTTCATTAAGCACTTTTGAAAAAAAAAATGTATAAAAGAGTACCCTAATTTTGTAACGTACTTAGTTCTCCAAAAAATAACGGAAGACAATTTAGAACAACCCTGTATAATTAAATCAAACCTTAAGTTAAGTTCAACGATGATGTGTTACCTATTATTACACAGCCCCACGAAAAAAAAGTGGCAGGTTCGAAAGACAAGACCATGGTATCCATATGGTTTTGGGGTCGCTGAATCCGAATCCGGTATCCGTTTGACACGATTAGCTCTGGTTTAAGGTTAGTTCAAGGTCAAATGTAGAAAATCAATTGTCAACAAACTAAACCTGTGTATACGTTTTTGGGGTCGCCGAATCCGAATTCGGTGTCCGCTTGACGCGATTAGCTCTGGTTTAAGGCCAGTTCAAGGTCAAATGTAGAAAATAAGTTGTCAACAAACTAAACCTACGTATCTATATGTTTTTAGAGTCGCCGAATCCGAATCGACTCGATCAGATCTGGTTTAAATTCAGTTCAAGGTCAAATGTAAAGCCATTTTTGTTGTTCGTATTTGATCCTATTTTCAAATTATGGCACTCTTGTTTCAATGTGCGTTAGGTTTATAACACCCATGTTTGAAGTGATTCATCCAACAATATCATTGTAGTAACCTAAGGAAAATTTTTCATCGTTAGAAAAATATTCCTTATTTCTGTACTGATAGCAAAAAGCTTTCACTTTTCCGACTTGCTTAGTATTTTTTTTAGCCATGATATTAGGAACTCTGCTCCATTCTCTGCCAGGCCCAAATCTCGAACATCATTTACTTTTTTTTATATTGTTCCTGTCTTTTTCACAACGTGATATGGAGTATATTCGTCACCACTAGTATCACTAGCAATATCAATATCAGTGATAGTTTTATTGCCACCCAAATTTCTCCCTGCTTTAATATCATGGTGAAACCTTTCTCTCTGCTCAAACCCAATCAAATTTTTCACTTAGGTTTAAAACAAAATATTTGTCTATTAGAAAGTATTTAATAGACCTGATCGCTTCAAGCGGACAGATTCGGATTCAATGACCCCCAAAACGTATAGATATGTACGTTTACTTTGTTTTCAATTGATTCTCCACATTTGACCTTGATCTGACCTCAACCCAGAACTGATTGAGTCAAACGTACATCAGATTCGGATTCAGCGACCCCAAAAAAGTAGCAAAAATTGTAAATTTGATATATAAATCAAATTTATTTATCTAGGTTCGTATAAAAATATTTAAAAAATGTTAATATTTTCGTTAATAGAGCAAAGAAAATCTGATATTTACTTTTTTCCTAAAGGAAAATTTAATTGATCATGCCCTTATGCACCATATTTTTCCTTGAATGGCGAAGGATTTTTTGACTGACTGGGGGTAAAAAGACAACATAACTGCGTTGTTGCCAGATTTCTACTACATCAATGTTGTGTTGCCTTGCCCCACAAAGATCAAGGATATGCTTCGCTAATGTATGTATATTGTTATGTTTTTGCTGTGTGAATATGAGACTGAAATTGAAAGAAAGTCACTACCTCGACCAATCCAACGGTTTGGAAATGTTTTCTCACCAAATGGCTGTAATGAGCAAGGGCACCATCGTGCGTAAACATTTATCATAGTATTAATTGGTAGGTACCTACTTCTTCGAGAGCCCCAGTGACATCGAATTTGTCATGCTGTTATGGATACGTAGTTATTTTAAAAAATATGAGATATGTGTTAATAATTATTTTCTGTAATATCTTCATAACCGAGCATAATTTCGACTTTTGATAGGTACACATTTTTTGTGTAGAATAAAATTATCTACCTATTTCTAACAGCTGTGTGTAAAAATTTAAACATACAAAAAAGTTACTGTAGAATATTCACAAAGGGTCGCAATAAAATGAACGCCCTGTATGATTTAACCTAATAGGAACACTATCACTGCATATTTCATGAAAAGAAACTAAGCAACAGCAAATTTTGCTTAAATCGGTTAACTGGGTTCTTAGTTAAGGAGAAAATAAGAAATAAAAGAAGAAATTTTAACATCCTGTAACTTTTTTTTGCGGCATTTTTCGTTAAGCAAGTTTGGTTAAATCGACACCATTTGAGTTCTAAATTATACCCTTGAAGTATGTAACATTCGTTGCGTGACACCATGTATTCTTTATACAGTGTTTCTAAAATAGGGTTCCAAACTTTCTAATAACTTAATTAAAGAGCAGAGTAATTTTCAAACTCAATTTACTCGAAAACCATTGGAAATATCGATTTGGACAAAGACAATATTTTTTACGTAAAAGATTTTATAAATCTGTAGAGAAAATTGTAAAAAAATTGAATTAAAAAAAATTACGGGCCGAAAACCCCCTTCACCAACCTAAATGGGACGCATATGATTTGCATGTCGAAAAACGGAGTAGCCCGTTATTTAACGTAAAAAGTTATGTAAGACCCAAACATGTTTTTTTCTATTTATTTGCGACCGTTTTGTCAATAACAGAAAAAAAACAGTTTTGTTTGAGCCCTTTTAAGGATAACTTCCTAAGGGTGAGTTTAATGGCACATGTTAATAGGAACTTTTTGGCTTATTTTAATGAGTTATAAACGCAGCAGAAGTTTGGAACCCTATTTTAGAAACACCCTGTACATAGAATAGGTAATATTAAAGAGAATTTCTCGACCAACTGAATTTTACGACCCATAATTTATGCAAACAAGTCTGTCACACATAATGTATAAATATAAGCGTATTCTAGAAACGTTTGCTTGTCTGTGTCCTACATTCATGGGTATGTTTGGCACAACAGCTAACAAGTCACGGGTCAATACACGATAGCAAAAATTTGGAGAATCCATTCTTAAGTTGTACAATTAAATTCAATAAATGAATTATGTTTACACTTGACGGAATAACCTATTTTCAGGACTCTGCAGTCACTTTCAGTGGACTTATTCGAGACTGTTTCGGTTACATGCAATGTAATTTAATGCCTTGATCACTTCTCGTGCTTACCCCGCTACCTTCCCAGCCATACCAGCAGACCGTAAACCTACATAAAGAAGTATCCAAGAAGCAATTATTCATTTTTGTGTCTAACAGTGTCGACAAGGTACAACAGCGAAAATATTTAAATAGTGTGACCGATAGAGCCGATCAACGGTGACTTATTCTGTAGTTTTTTGCATCTGGATTTCAATTACGCTACCACCTTGTCCCGTGAAAGTGATAGTTACTGTTGGCAAGCCGAACAAGAACTGGATTTTAGTATAGTTGCAGACTCTGTTAAAACTGGTTAAGAGACAGTCAAGTTAAATCTATTGTGTTATCAGTGTTGTGAGTTCGAGTGATCTAGTGATTTAAACGTATGGTACAACTGAATGGAATTTTTTATCAGTTCTTTCTGTATATGAAGACGGTGTTTAAGGATTAATTTGCGTTATTATTTTAAATGGTACCAAATTAGAAACATGCGCGAAAATTTCTATTAAGAAATAATTTATCAATTTAGATATTTAACAGTCATACAATTACAATACTGAATTATTTTACGGTTTGAAACAAATGCATTATTATCAAGGACAGTATTTATTTACTGTAAATATTTTTGAATAAACAGATATACGAGTATTTTTCAAATTTGAAACATATGTTGGATACAACATTCGTCCCATAATATTTTCTTTACTTGACCTCTAAATATGTTCTTCCTTCTTTGACTGTTTCGCGTTGTCTTAGAGAATAATAATAATTAGTGAAACTAGATTAAAATGAAAGGACAACTAAACAATCGCTGTAAGTTGGTGTAAAAAAAACTAACGATATACTTATTCAATTAAAAATATTTTATGGTGCAGCTACTTTAACATTTCAAAAGGAATTCTTAAATACATTTTTTATTTAATTATTTCTGGTTCTTTTCTAAAACCAGTCAAGTTTAGTGAAGGTTGTGTAACTACGAGATATTAATTTGTAATAAAAAAGTCGTATACTTAATTGTATTTAGTTACCAAAAAAATAGATACATAATAAAAACGTGTAATAATTACAGTTAAACACTTAATTTTTCAGATACGATATAATTCTATAAAATATTGCTATTATTTCAAAAATAGTAAAACCTACCATCTGTTTATAAAAGCCATAATGCGATAAATAAAAAATTACAGGTAAATGTAGTTTCTGTCAAATTAAAATAACATTATTTATTATTCAATAGGTGCCCAAATTATAATTATTAATTATTTATTATTATTAATTATTCATATTGTATTCATAACGTTTGCAATGTAAACAATTTTATGACTAGAAATTAATAGAATTTCAAAAGTGCAACTGAAAGAAAACAAGACCATAACACAAATAACTATAATTCAGTAAAATAAATCAGCAATATATTTAGAAAAATGGTACCGCTGTTTGGAACATTAAATTAACAAAAAACTTTTCTTAGTGGCCTGAAATTTTACTGGGCTTATACAGGGTTCTTCACGGTAAGTGACCTATTAAACGATTCAGAGGAACCAAAGATAATATGACTCTGAAATTTTGTTTACGGGGGTTAACAGATATGCTACATTCAGTGAAAATAATGCCATCAACATAGCACTCCCGGTTATACCGGAAAGTAACTGTCAATTTCGTTATTTTAAATGGAACACCCTATATGCATTATCTACAAAATAAATAAAAAATAAGTCAAATATGTTAAAGCTTCCCTGTACCTAACCGAGATAATCGACATTTTATAACAATTTTGACAGATGCAAGCGTTTCGAAAATTCCTTATATCTTTCCTCGTTCTGAGAGCTTCCACTTTCTTTTCAGAACACTCAAAGAACATGCACTCGTAATATTCTTGAGAATGTTTTAAATCAAATATCTGAGAAAATTGGAACTATAACCCTTACAATATCGGTGAAAAGATAATTTGATTTTCCATAACATGGTGCAAAAAATATAGGGCGTTCCATTTGAATTTAAAAAGTTTTTTCGATTTCAAGTTTTCAAAATGTAACGTAAAAAATGGGACACTTAGTATAATATTCTGCAGGTAATTTTTATAGTAGAAGGTAGTGTATCTTATTTCCTTTGCGAGTTCTGAACAGGAAGTGAAAGCTTCCAGAACGAAGAAAGATATAAGATATTTTCGAAACGCTTGCATCTGTCAAAACTTTTACTTTAAGTGTCGATTTTCTCAAAAACGGTTAGATTTAGGTACAGAGAAGCTTTAACATGTTTGACTTATTTTTTCTTTATCTTGTCAATAATGCAATCATATATAGGGTGTTCGATTTAAAATAACGAAGTTGGCAGCTTCTTCCGGTATAACCGGACGTGCTACATTGATGACTTATTTTCATTGAAGAGAGCATATCTGATAACCCCCGTAAACAAAATTTTAGAGTCAAATTATATTTGGTTTCTCCAAACCGTTTTATTGCCACTTACTGTAAAAAAACTCTGTATATTACCTACTTTTATATTAATTTTATATCCAAAGTTTTAAAAACTTTAAAATAATATGTACCACCGTCACAAAAAAATAAGAATGTACTTCGTAATTTATGATTGAAAATGATAAACAAAATGTTTTCAAAATTATTTCACTCTTCATAAAGCACATATAAAATAAATAGTTTAATAAAAATATTGCGTTAATTTAAATAAATTTTATGCAACCCAACGTATCGTATCGTGATTCAACAATTAGAAATCGTGTTATGCTGTAAGTAGCTCTAAAAAATGTCGCTTGCTGTAACCCAATTTTCCAAGTAATTATTTCTGCTGCAAGCCTTGGCAATTATTTCCAATAGTGTAAATTGAATGTTAAATTAAAATGCCATTATAAAAACAGTATATTTTGTTAAAGTTAATTCGATACGTGATAAAATTCCTACAAAAAAATATTTTGTTGGAGAGGTCAAGAGCTTATACAAGGTGTTTCATAGTGAACAGTATAGGGTATCCCGTTGGCGATATCTAATGTATTTCGATTACACAGCCCCACATAAAGAAAGTGCCTTACCAGAAACATGTGTACGTGTTTCGATTTACCAAGTAATTTTTTAACAAAACGTTAAAATGTCCCCTAAAATAGGATGAAATAGTGAGGAGTAAACGTTTATAATTACATAAGAGCAAACATTTTGAAATAATTTGGGAAATCATTTTAAAATAATATCTTGAGCACTGGAAAGAAATGTACGAGGGGGTTAATTATATACCTAAGATCAAATAACGAATATGTGAAAAACCATAGTCTTGTATTTTATACTTCCAAATATATGAATGTAGGTAGATCAACAACATCAACAACAATATAACTTATCCCCCAAAGGATTAGAAACCACCCGCAAATCAGGACATTTCTTTGGGTGGTAAGTAAATATTAATTTCTATGATACCTACTTTTCAGTCATAATGTGTCCGCCATCCTGATTTAAGAGTTTCCGAATTAAAACCTTACCTATATTCCTGATTGTCGACTTTGAAAATCACGTAGTAACGAGACCCCAAAAACTAGCGATAATAAAATTCAGACAAGAATATTGAATAGAAAAATGTGTGACTTAAAGAGGTAAGTGGGACCCTGGTCTACAGATGGTTTCCAACCCTTTGAGGGATAAATTATATCTATTACACTTTTGTGGTATATTGTCTATCAACCTACATTTAAATATTTGGTAGTATAAAATACAAGATTATATATCATTATAAAGCTTACTTACACTGCTACTTATTTTAAGGGATGTTTTAGCGTTTTACTAAAAAATGAAATGGAAAATCAGGTGGACTGCGAATTCATATTCAGCCTAAAAAAATACACAAAATCTATGTACTCATGTCTCTGCTATAGAACTGTTTTTTGTTTTGGGCCTGTGTTATCAAACTAGAAACAGGATAAATGTTCGAAATATTTCTCAATTTCGGAATTATAGCCGAAATATTCGGAATGATTGTGTGGGTGATTTTTGTAGCTTTCCCTAATATTGGTACCCTAACTTATACATTTTTAAGGTAGAATCCGGTAACGCAATTAGTTAAATTTTTTACTAAATAAAGAATAAGGGTTATTTTGCACTTCCCAAAAATATATAATTTGTCATATTTACTTCAAAAAGAATAAAGTTAGTTATATCACTATTTCCTAAATAAAACAAAGATGAAGTAGATCATGATTAAAATCAAATGCACTATGAAACACAATCTGAAGCCATTATTTTATGTATCTGGCCATGGAGAAAAACAAATCCATGTAGTTCTTGTGAACAAACATTTTTTAATGAATGCACTCCGCATACTTCTAGTACTAATTTCTATAGTTTATGGAAAGTACATGGATCATTGAAATTCTGACAACTTTTTATTAATTAGCTTATTTAATAATAATAAAAATCTTTCTTGTTTTTACCTACTCATGAAAACTGACACTGTAATTAAAAGAATCATCATCTGCACAGCGTAAATAGTAAACACGGAGGTAATTATCGTTATTCGGAATTCTCTTTCATATAGAAATTAATAGTTATTTTAGCATCCGCTTCGCCATTAACACAGCTGATTAAAAGACAATATACTAGTAATTAGATGAAAGATAACATCAATGAGGCCTAAACGTATTTGTATAGAATTTCACAAGGAAATAAAATACTCTTGGTTGTCTGTTTTTATCCAATAATACACCAATATTGAAAACCAAATTAATCAGTGTGAAAGAAACACTTTTTAATTTTTTAGATAAGTTTTAAATATATATTGTATTTTTATTGTATGTATAAAATTTTGTTGTCTTAATTATTTTTTTTATGTTTTCAATGACCTTATTAGCAAATGTTTCTGAGTACTGATTATATAATATTTTTTTTACGAATTCTCTTCCACTTTTGAAAATAGGATCTTTCGAAAAAATTAATTTTTCACATTTCCATAAAGGTTTTAAAAAAGCATAACATGATGTCATTTTTTTAAAACAATAAAAAGTTAAAAATCGCGTCCATACAATCCCTGTAACATGTACCTATTTAATAGTATATAATATTTGTATGATCTTATAAATAAGATAATTATAATGCTTAGATACAATAAAATTTCTGAAACCTCCACATTTCACCCACTTGACCCGTAATTTGTTCAAGTTTAAATTCAGTCGGAAATTCAATTTAAAGGTTGGTTTGGCACGTTCTTCAATCCCACTAATAGTTTTCCATTTAAGTATAAATTTGATTTACTTATTCGATTTGCTTGCTTTAAGCATCCTTTGAAATTGTACAATATCCTCTTCTAAGTGTTTTTAAACATAATAAAGGAGTCTATGAATGTGGCCTAGATTCCTCATTATTAGTAATTAATTGTATACGAAAAAAAAATAAAAATTAAGAATACTGCAAGTACCATAAAACGATGTTTTTGAAATAGCACATTATTTAAATATAAAATTCATTGTCAGTTATATTATTAGTAGTCATTAATTCAGTGTACACCACAGGTATACAGGGTGACCCAGAACTGATAGTTCGTTACTGGAAAAAACAGAAACAGCGAATAGGACACTGCAAGCGAGGTCATGATGGTATAAGTAATTGACTTAAAATTTTAATTTGGTATGTTTGCGACCCTAAGGTTTGTGACATCAACATTATTTTCCCATTTTACACACATATTTTTACATCAGGTTCTTATTTGTCTCAACTTCTATTAAAAATGGTTTCAAAAAATATAACTAACAAATTTTTGTGTAGATTAACTAAAAATATATGTTTGATTGATTAAGTCTGTTACTGATTGTATTAATGTTGCCATGGAAACAATGTACTTTCAATGTCTTATATTTATTATTGGCATAAATCATTTGTCTTTACAAAGCTGCACTGTTAATTTCTAATCTTTCCAAACTTTCACAAAATTAGAATCACATGTACTTTTTTATTGACAATTTTTTTTTAATAAATGTAATAAATTTGTGCAATTTGCCAGTAATTAATAGAAATATTGAAAACAGTTTTCTGTTTATCTACAACGCTGATAAAAGTCAGTACAAACTTGATTGAGTATTTAATTTTTCTATAATTCTTACATTCCTATATTTTTTGAAAGGCAAAACATATTGAAAAACTTTTTTAATAAAAGGTGTTCAGATGAAGAAAGAAGAAAAAATATTTACGAAATTGGGAAAAATACTTAATTAATATTAAGTCAAATACAAAGGCTTGGAATCGGTATTAGGTACTTTAAAACAAATATACTCATGTTTTTTGTGAGTGATCTTAACAGTTTTAGTTTTAACCCAAAATAATCGGTGGTAGTTTAATACAGACGAAAAACTGGTACACCCTTATCTAATGTAAAATACCTCCTGGAACGATAATCATGTAAACATTTAAGACATTATTTTTTGAAACGATGTAGCGTAAAATATACAAGTGCAGTAAAATTTCTATTTTCTTTATAAATGCGCTTAATAATAAAAAAAATCATTACAATAAAGCACGTTATGTAATAAGGAAACACTCCATTATATTTTTTTTATAATTAATAAATAGGTAATTAAATTTTTATAAATTAAAAAATAGAGCGAAAGCCTCTATCTGCGTTAACAGTAGAATGTTTATATTTACAATTTACACTTTTACTCAAGACTTACGCAATATTGTCCAATAAAGCAATACAAATTAATTTGTCATAGCACACTTTCACAAAAGCCAATTTAAATACCAGCATTTTAATAACAGCCCCACTCCGCAGTCTGGATTAATTTTTGCAATGCCGTAGGGCTATAGATAAAACAAAAGACTGCTCCGTTCATAACTGGATGGGTCTCCATCTATAATTAATTCTGAAAACTCAATTATAAGTGTTAATCCTTAAATTCTCGAGCTGCGTTTGTAGGTTATAGCTTCAACTTGGTCATTTTGCAGAGGATCCTAAATTAATGCAGTTTACATAACAATTTACTGTTGTTTCTACCAACTAGATTTTAATGACAACTTCAATTAGGCATGGTACTTGCGAAATTCATTATCATTTTTAATTTATTGGCAGCTTATTATGAATGCTTGGACACGCGCTGATGAAATATTTACTGTTATTGCAGGAGTCATTAACTCGAGTAGTTAGGTTGGTGCGTATGAATACGTTGATTGTCCTGTAAAATGGTGCATTTGAATCCCTGCAGATTCACAATTTCGCATATGTACGCACTTAGTTTTTAACATTTTTAAATACTGACAAATCTATAGTCTGAAGTTATTTATTTGTGAAAAAACTGCCAAAGCGAGTAAAACGAAACGTCAAAAAAAAAAGATTCCGACGAAAACAGATATATTTTCGAAATGTCAACAATTTTTTGAGTACAAGAAACAAAGTGATGTCTTTTTTGTTCTATATTTTGTATTTGTCTGTTCTTTCAGTGTGAGATTTTTTGGTAAGGCAAAACTATTTTCATAAAACTTGACTTCTGGCGCAAGGCCTTATTTCACTAATTTTAAAATTTTTTCACAGTTGGCAAAATACCCAACAAAAATTTAAGAGAAAACGAATAAATATAATCAAAACCAACTAATTTGTGGTTTACATACATATATAGTGTGTCCAAGATAAGGATGGATATAGGAAACGGTAAGAGATAGGGAGTGGCTCAAATTAGAAAAAACTTGTGTTTTTTTATACCTAACAATATGCCGTTTAGAAAGTTTTAAAATTCCGGGTAGTTCCGGAGATATCCGGAAAAACCCTAAATTTTGCAAAATCGTTTTATTTTTTATCTGGCTTTATTTGAAAACGAATTTTAAAATAAATTGCATATTTACAGTGCCACTTTTTTCGCTCTATCAAATGGCGTCACCATTTTGCAATCCGACGTTTCGTCTTCGAGGGGCCATCATCAGGTTAGTTTTTTTTAAATACGTCTCTGTTATTTTCATGACAAAATCTAGTCATTTTTAGTTCCGAATTAGATGATATTACTATTGTCATCAAAAAGCTTTTTAGCTTGTTTTCGCTATCATATAAAATTTTTCCTTAGTACGGCTCTGAACGCATTCAAAATATTGCAAATATATTGACGCTATTTGATAGAGCGAAAAAAGTGACATTGTAAATATGCACAATTGATTTTAAATTAATTTTCAAATAAAACCAGAAATAAAAATTAACAATTTTGCAAAATTTCAGGTTTTTCCGGATATCTCCGGAACTACCCGGAATTTTAAAACTTTCTAAACGGCATATTGTTAGGTATAAAAAAACTTTTTTTTTTAATTTGAGCCACCCCGTATCTCTTACCGTTTCCTAGATCCTAATGCTATACCATCCTCATCTTTGACACATTGTATTTGTATCGTTTGTGTACAGGGTATTTAAATTAAATCAGCACCATTGTCGGCCTCGGTTTGTTGAAGATGAGAATTTATAGTAATTTATGAACATCGAGATATTCGTCAAAATAACTTTTCTTCAAGAGGAGAACTCCATATTCGCATATATGCTATAATAGAACAGAACGTACTTCTGAATCATATTTATACAAGATGCATGCTAAAGAATATACCAAATTTTACCACCCGGTTCTACATTGAAGATGGTAGTTGTTCATATAAAAAATTGTCGATAGATTTTACATCATTAATAATATAAGCTCAAGCTTGAAAATCCAATGACGCACAGATGTCATCATATATTTTTTAATATACAGGGTTGGAAAGTCCCCATGGTTCATCGGCCGTTACTTGAGAGCGATAAAGTAAGTCATAGAAATCCGTGCGATAGAGAAAGATGGCTATAATGAAGGCTTCTAATAGTCACCGCCCATTTCGCCTTTCCACAAATAAGAAGTGGATCTTATTTGNTTGAGTAGCTTTTCTAATACTGAAATTGTTAGAATTTATTGTGTCTAAGGACATTTTCTTTGGGATATGTCATTCATTTGGCCGCCATGAGCAAACTGAAAAATAAAAAAAGAAATTGCTAGAACGCAAAGGAATTTGTGTTAGTTTTTCGGAAAAGCAAATATAAAATTATAAAATTGAAAGGGATTAATGTACTTCTGTGAAAATATTAGAGGTTTTCTAGACAAAAAGGAGGTAACTGATGTCTTATGCACGATTTCTCCCCCTTCCCCCACACCGCTCAAAAAACCGCCTCTGGAAGAATTTATTAAAATGCAATGTAACGTTTTTTAATAAAATTAAGCATGTTTTAAGTTTTTTTTACCCAATATTATAGTGGAAGCACTTCTAAACAAAAATTAGCTATTTCACATTATTAAATGTAACACAACCTATAGTCCGGATACAAGAAACGGGGTGCCTGATACCGTCCACTTGTAATTTATAGTGTATCAAATATTTTTATCCGTTAATGCAAAAATTTTCTCCTAAATTTATGCTGCTTTTAAGTTTAGGAAATAAAAATTTTAAAGGAATTAAAAACACATAATTTTAGGTTAAATTTTGTTTAAATATCTTAGACAAAAAAATATGCTAAGAATCCGAATAACCTCAAAGTTTTTAAAAGATAATAAAAATACATATAATACAGATAGAATAGGACGGATTTAGGTCTTTAAAAAGTACATTTTCACCAAAACCAACTCATACTATTTTTTTGATTTAAATAAAAGTGGTAGAAAATGTATGAATAAATCTTGAGTAACTATGTAAAAAACCAATACCTTCCAACTGGACGGTATCCGGAAACCTTCGTTTTTTAAGTATCATGTTACCGTCCACATTATTTTTCGCTTTAAAAAGGGATTTTTAGATTTTTTGATAAAAAAAGAATATGTACCACCTCCCAAGGCAACCAGAATTACAAAAAAAAAAATAAATAAAAACTCACCTGGTTTTTCCTAATTCAAGAAAAAATCACTTATTCCTTAAATCCACATTTACTTTTTTCAAACCGAAATTGGCCGCATATCGTACATGCTGAGACAAAGGTTCGATTTAAAATGACAGGGTCAACTGTTTTAGACCCACGCATGCGTAAATATGTAGAATGGTTATATATAATCTGTAACTGACAAGCATAGGCTGTGTTACGAGGGTATTACAAAAAATTATCTTTAATTAATTAAAGTGACCCGATACATGGGGTCGGACGGAAAACGGTGCCGTTACTTTACGTGGTTTAAATGACAAAAATCTATAAATAGGGCATTCGTTTTGCTCCTAGTTACCCCTGAACGTATGTGCACCCGGCATAACATTTAGATCAATATTAGCGCAAATAAAAAGTATATTAGTTTAAATAATATTAAATTGAAATATTTTCAAAACGAATTACTAGAGCATGTCCACATTGTTATTAGTCGTTCAAGAGCAGATTGTACAATAAATACCTCATATGCAGTTAAAATATTTGCGTGTTTAACTACTATTTATGTCTACCTTATTTTTCCACCGTATTTGTTATTGAAATGAACATAAATAAATCGATCGATCGATAGAATATCTGAATTAGCAAAGACATACTTGTATGAATTTGACAGTTTAAGAAAATACATCAAATATAGTGGAATTAAATGTTCAATTATCTACTTACAAGTGAAGGTTTCTCAGTCTATGGTTGTTTCACCTTCATCCAAAATAATTTAAGGGTACTCTGAAAACAAAAAATGTTCCACATTAGTAAACAAACAAGATGTGCAATACTACTAAGAAATGTTAGTACCTTATAGGTTTACTTGCAAGAACTACATTTTAAAACGGTTATTGTTATATTTCAAATTGACAAAAATAAATGAAATTCAAACTAGGTATAGATTGTGAAGGTATAAGATGCACAAGGAACACTACTAACAAAAAAAAAAACAACATATTCCATGGATCTCTTGAAAATATCGATTGGATGTTTTATTTGATCGTTGCATTTGCTCTTATTAATTCAAAGTTTTGATAAAGAAAAGAAAATAGAATTACCGTTAAAAAAATACTCTTTCTATTTTTCAATTTATTCACCAAATATCAAAATAACATATAAACAGGAAAAAACTGAAAGTACGCTACAAATATATTTTTATTTTTTTAAAGGGTAAAATCGTTGTGAAAATTTTGGTCCCATATTCCATTATTAAATACAGGGTGATTCAGAACTTATCCAAAAAAAATGTACAAGGGACTTACAACCACAATTTTGTAAAGAAAAAATCAAAAAGGGCAGTTCGAAAATGATTTAAAAATACACTTCTGCACGACACTGGAAACTGATCCACTGTAAAACCTGACCTCGCCCAATGCGATCGGCATGGCGGTGTAATAAAAACGGACAAAAACTTTCGGAAGGAAAGAAATAAATAGAATTTTATAGCACCTATTTTGTATCGGCAAATTCAATTGCTTTTGCCTTTATTAATTAATAAAATTAATTTGTGTTTTTAAATAATAAAATCATATGACATACCCGATGTTACAACAATTGTTCAAAATTTTATCCACCAACGTGCAAACACATTTAGGTTCGTCTTACTAAGTTTATACGAACTAAGGCAAATGTTGCCTCGCTTCACCATAACACAAATGCTTCACCATAATACAAATGTTGTCTTGCTTCACCATAAATTAAAACGATATCCATCAACCCCGAATTGTTATACACGCAAACCATGAAAAAACTATTGTAAACACCACAGATAACAGATAAACACTATCGCAACGACGACTGCAAAATGGATTTCAGTCGTTGTCGTTGAGGCCATGTGGCTCTCCACGCATATTGTGAATGACGCTAGAAACTACAGTTGTCCAGCTATGTAGAGGTTAAACTTCAATATTTTTTTTTCTTGGAAACTATAAGGATTTTACAAAAAAATTGTTTACAATATTGACTCCATTTCTCATGCCGCATCAAATTTTTTGGATAAGTTGTGAATGACCCTGTATAATGAAATGTTAATAACACTTATTCTTCTACTATTATACATTTATAAGCAAAATTTGAATTCATTGAAACTTGTTTTAAGCGAAATTTTTCTATTATCATCATTTTTATAGGCTAAAACTCCCCCCATCAGATTTATTACGCTGAACATCACATATTTAATGGACATGAAGTTGCTGAAAATTGTGCCAAATGTTCATGCTCACAAAATACTACTAAATTAAATTTTACAAGCAGTGACATCGAACTTAAAGAAGAGTAACGCTTTCTAAAATTCCTAAATAAATAACATTTTGTCAAACAGTTGAATATACAATATTCTTGACTTTTTATTAGCAGTAATAATGCCCTGTATGTAAATAGTAAATTGATGATAATAAAAAATATTCTTTCTTTAACTTCGTTATCATATATCGTACCAAATCAATCTTTTTTTACTGTTTTCCTAAATTTAACCATATTTCAAAAGAACTACGAAACAAGAAATGTATTTTTTTAATTTTTAAAAAGAAACTTATTTATATTACACATTGTTGTATATCTTGTATATACAGTACCTTCATACATGCCCGAGTTCCACGTAACCACGACTGTTAGGCAAACAAACTTACAATGGAGTCAATGATTAACACAAAATTCTCTAAAGACAAACCAATGGAGTACATTTTACATTTATTTACAAACTTTGAACCTAAATATGCAAATTATGTCTCAATAGAAACGATTAGTAAGAACACATCCTATTTCTGAATAATTGAATGAGCAAACATAACAGAAGAAAAGGTCATAACATGGCCCCACATTGCATTAATAAATATAATGAAAAGTTAACTCTTACTTACTCTTATACCTTTCTAAGTAAAATTTGAAGTAATATTATTGTTAATTGAAACTTGTTTTAATCGAAATTTCTCTATCATCATTATATTAATAGGTTAAAACCCCCCATATATAAATTATAGTTTACTATGATATCACTAATTAAATGTCATTATCACAGACTTGTTCATTAATATATTGTTTTTTATACCTTTTGTACTATGTAATTATTTATTATCTATTATTATTACCATATAAAAACATATTCAGATAGATTAAGAGATTATGTAATATAATGAGATTTTAATGAACTCGTGGAAGGTAGGTCGAATCGATTTCACTATTAATAATTTTGAAAGCTTCTTATTTCATTTATAAATTAATAACATAGTTGCCTTTAACAAGGCTTTTTCCGAACACCTAATTAAATTAACGAAGAATCCATTGTAAGATGTAATTAAACCTGAAGTTGTCATTTTCTGACTGACCTTGACCCTCTACTTTATATAGACAAACAAATAACTTTCAAGGAAGAACTCTTTACGGTTCGATGGTGTTAATTAATCGTAATCCATTGTAATTTTCAGGTAATTTGATTATATATTTTTTTCCTCTTAATTGATAAATGATCCATTGGTATACTCTCTAGGTCAAATTTTACGAGACGCCGAATACATGCAGTATTTCATTGTAATTTTGGTATACAGGTTCGGAAAGTCCTCATGGTACATCGGCCGTAACGTGAGAGCGATAAAGTATGTCATAGAAATCCGTGCGATAGACAAGGATGATTACATTGAAGACGTTTCATAATCTGAATAGTCACTCCCACTTCTAACCCGAAACGGGCCGTGAATATTCAAATTATGAAAAGTCTTCAATGTATCGCTCTCACGTTACGGCCGATATATCATGTGGATTTTCCATCCCTGTATAATCTAGATAGATTGAACAAAAATCATTGATTGATACAAAACACACTCTAAAACTACTTATTTGATAGATAAACTGAAGATTATAAAATTACAAATGGGTTGATCATGTTGACACAAATGGTTGCCGTTTTAGTCTGGGCAAATATTTAACTCCGCGTGGGTCTTGAAAAATGTATAAAAACTTTAAAGGTCAAGAATACTCCAAAAAAAAATGAGAAAAAAGTTAATATGAACATATACTCCATTTATAGGGGGTGTTAAAAAAGTAACTGATTTTAGAAGCAAATAGTACCTACTCCAAATAATATGACAAAATTTGTTATGAACTTTTGTCCGCAAACGTTTCGTTATATAAAGAAATCTATTTTGTTTATATTTTCCAAATGGGTTGACCAAATCAATTCAATTCATTTTTAAATTACTCCTACACCAAAAAATTTCTGAAAGAAAAGGATAAATTAGATAAGATATTCTTATCTCCTTTAGATAGAAGGCATCGTTTTCTGGAAAATTGTAATATATGATTTTAAAACCAGTGCCACAGAGTTGTTAACTAGTTATTTCGTTTTAGTGTAATCGCAAACAATTACACAGGCGCACAAAAAAATAAAAGTCAAAACCCAAGAGACCCACATATCTTTTCTGAAGGAATTCGTTGCGCTTAACACGATTTTATAGTCAAAACTCATGCTGTGACTTGGAGAATAGTGAAATTTTTGGTTGAAACCGCCCAAAATGGGTCAAAACTTATTCTTTCCTAAATTTTATCCAAATCTATCATTTTCGTGGCATTCTGAGGCACTAAACACGATGCCTTTAGTAAAATTTACCCATAGCCTCGATATTTTCCAAAAAATCCACTACTTGGGTGAAAACTGGCCAATGTTGTACGAAAATGATATATTTCGACAAAATTTAGAAAAAAAACAGTTTTGACCCATATTAGGGCCTCTTTTCACCCAAAAAGTGAATTTTCTGAGAAATATCGAGGTCATGTATAAATTTTACTAATAGCATCGTGTTCAGCGCTACAAAATACTACGAAAGTGGTATATTTGGACAAAAATTTAGAAAGAAATTAGGTTTCACCCATATTTGGACCAATTTTCACCCATATAATGGATTTTCTGAGAAATATCCAGGTCATGGGTAAATTTTACTAATTGCATCAGTTTTAAACCATATTTGAGCGTTTTCAACCAAAAATTTTACTTTTCTTCGAAATTCATCTGCAAGTCATGAATTTTTGGCTACAGGATCGTGTTCAGCGCGTCGAATTCCTTCGAAAATGATATGTGGATCTCTTGGGTTTGGACTTCTTTTTGTATGCCTATGTTATCTACTTTCTTAGGGTGTTTGTGGTTAGTCAAACCCTTTAACTGAACCTTCTGATTCAAGGCGTAATTTATTTAAAATTTTCCCTTTTTTTTTCAATGAGACCAAAATGCACCATTAAATAAAAGTATATACAAAAATATTTAAATGCCATTAAATTAAATATGAAAAAAAGACTGACAAAGCGAATCTTAAATTTAATTTGTGTTGTAAGGTATCATAACAGAATAAAGGCATTAATAAATTCTCAAAATTTTTCTTGGAGTTAGACTTAAGTCTAATGTATCTGTTATATAAAAATCGAGAGCAGAATTAGGGCTTAGACTTACTTGCATCAGATAGATGGGATACAATGAGATCGACTGCTTTTATTTTATTAATACATTTCTTTTTTCATATTGGCTTTGAGGTCAGATTTATTACGCTGAAGATCACATATTTAAAATTGACATGAAGTTGCGGAAAATTGTGCCAAATGTTCATGCTCATAAATATTACTAAATGAAATTTTACAAACAGTGAACATAGATATGAGTACCTAATATAAACAAGAGTAACGCTCTTTAAAATTCCTGAATAAGTGACATTTTGTCAAACAGTTGAATATACAGGGTAGTTGATTTTCGATAGTTTTATAGGGTACAACCAAAACGGTGATAGATACAAAAAATCTGATATCGACGTCTGTCCTCTTTTTTTAGTTTACTTATTAAACATTATTTGTTCTATTTTTTATGACGAAGCCATTGGCGTACTCAGATTTTTACAACAAATTACCTTTCAAAATTTATATAACCAAGTGTAAGTCGTTCAACAAGCTTTCAATCGGTCAAAAATAAATTAACTGTGAATATTAAACAACAAAAGACGAATACTAAAATAAATCACATGGCCAACTGAAAAAATACTTAATATATTTCGCATTCTTCATTTGGGCAAATAAAAAGTATCTATTATTATATATGGTTCAAAAGGTAAAAAAAATTCTATTCAACGGAATGGCCAAATGCAGGGTGTTCTATTTTAAAAAAAAAACTATATTTATGTAATATCGGAAAAACTGTGCTACCTACGCCAATGGCTTCCTCATAAAAAATAGAACAAATGTTCAAACTTTTTCTTCTAAATTTAATGACAACGGAGATAGCGAGGTTAATTTAAATGGGCGATTTTTCAAAAAGACCTTGTAACTAATCAAGTTAGCTAAGATCTTTGGTACTATCGAAAATCAACCACCCTGTACAATATTCTTGACTTTCTATTAGTTGTAATAATGCCCTGGATATAAATCATAAATTGGTGATACTTTAAAAATTTTTGAATAAAAAATATTATTTCTTTTTTAAGTCCGTTACCAAATCAATCTTTTTTTAAATATTTTTCACTGTCTTCCTAAATTTAATCATATTCCAAAAGAACGATGAAACAAGAAGAATATTTATTTATTCTTAAAAAGAAACTTATTTATATTACAGATTGCCGTATATCTTGTATGAATATTTGTATACTTTGCAGTTTTTAAGCATGTAATATGGAAGGGACTATATTTTCCAACTCAAATGACATATATGTTTATTGGACAAATCTAGTTTATGAATAAAAATATTCTGTGAAAGGCATTACTATTTTTTCGTTATATGTTACGATTATCTATATACATATCTATACCACTGGCTGTGGAATATGCATTAGATTGAGTTTTGACATCTATGTTTATATACTTTCAAGGAATTTAAAAGGAAAATTATTTTTCTTTACAAATACCAAGGGAAAAAATATCAAGGGAAACAACAGCAACAAGGGGAAATATCAATGGAAACAATTTTCACTGCTACTAAGGCAAATAAGTATGTAAATTTTAGTCAAATATTTGTCGAGTCCTTCTGCGACTGAACCACTCAATTTTAGTATTATTTATTTTTCTTTTTAAATTCGCAAACTACGTATAAAAAATGAAAAATACATTAATTTATGTAACTACCAAGTATAAATAAATAAGTTAAAAGAACATCCACTAATTTAATTTTGTTTTTATGCCAGACACTTCCAGTTGGTATTTTAGTAGAATTAGAAGCTCAAACACGTACATACTTCAGTAATGAAATGCAAAATTAAATTATTATGTAAGAGAGAAATTGTACGTTAATTCGTTTACATTTTAGAGAGGTAGTCCAAAGGGCCACCTTATAAAAATATGAACATTAAAAATCATATTTCTTTGTTAAAAACTGACAGTTTAGTACACTTCCTATCACGTTGTTACAAACTAATTATAACGTTAATATTATTTTAAATGTTACGTTGAAAGAACATATTCCGGACATATTTTGATTTTGTTCGGACGTTTTCAGACTACCGTTAAATAAAACAAACGTGAAACACAATGTCGAAATATTATTGCAGTAAAAATATTTGCTAAAATAAAGTCTACTCACAACAGGAAGTTGGCTATACAATTTAAAACATGTACAACTTGCTTTATACTACGAAAAACAGTTATAATCAGAATAAATATAAGTAGTGGATGACAACACACACCAAATAGTGAAACAAATCAAAGCTAACGACTACAAGATATTGGTGTGAGACAAAATATAAAAAAATCTAGTTTTTATGCTCCTTATTATATTAAAAATCATCTTTCCATTCAGACCTCTATTTTCTTGATTAAAATTTTTGCTTGTCTTTGAAATGCGATTGGCATGCACAATAAAAAAACGGTATATTTTCTTCTATACCATTGTTTCTATTTTTTTGCCTTCCTAACACTTATCTCCACTTATAATATAAGTAACGGTTTTCTATCGTCCCCACTTTTTTGTACTATTGCTTAATAATATACTCTGATTTCTATTTTCCGTTTCAAAAATTTGTAATTTTTATGGCTCTCAATTGTTACAGACCTATACTTGTAATAAAGATATTAGTATAATGTTTAGGTATTATAACTATTTCAAATCGAAATTTAAAAATTTATATAAGGAGTTTGTCCATGTGCCCATCATCAAATAAAATATTGGTAAATTTCTGTTTCTAGTTATGCCGGAAACAGTTGTCAAGTTATTTTAAATGTAACACCGTACAGTTTGAATTTGGATACCTACATATTCAAAATAAGCGGAACATTTTATGAAGAAATACTTCGTTTTCGATATAATATTTATGTTGCTATCTCATTGTTGGAAATATTCAACTTTGTTTTTAAACAATGTTTTATTATTTTAACAAGTTGGACTACTTTCTGGGTAATTTTCCAACATTTTAGTTGCACTCTATAATTTAAGTAAATTGGAATTGTAGTGATTCATATAAATTATATTCAAGCAATGCATTTCGCTCTAAGCAAAAGGAAAAGTGAATGTTACCTTTCTAGTAAATGTTTTGAGTATAACTAGTTATTACTGGTATTATTCCACGCAAACCTGTTTGTTGTTCAACCACAAAAGCTCAATACATAGAAAATCATTTTGTAATGTTGACACAGCAATTATTTGCCTTGTACGTATAAAGCTTTGTTATACGAGCTTTCGTTTGAAATTCTCCTTTTGTGGAAGCAATGTTTGTGTTTGCTGTTTAATAATATATTACAGTGAAGACTGTGAAAGTGACTTTCAATCGGCCAATTTAAGGAAAATCGTATATGATACCGCAGGTTTTTTAAATCATATTAAATACATTGAAGTTGAAATTAAAAGCTAGCTGTTTTAAAGAACCATCGACAATTAAAAGCTTTTAATTATGTGATTAAATTTAACATTTTTAATTGGTACCATATCATAACGCAAATTAATTCTTATATTGTAGGTGGAAAGATTTTAGGGCGTTTTATGAAGACGATGTTAAAATGTATTTTTTAAATAAAATAATAAAATACATGTCATGTTTGTCAATACAGCATCATAAAGGATTCTTAACTACAGAATTTTCACATCAAATTATAAGAAGATAACATTCAAATCAGAGTAGAACAAAGGAGCTTAATGAACTTACAGATTACAAAGTCACTAAATTCCAGGATAGAAGGTGTTAAAGAGAATCACATAACTCAAATATGATTGTTGTTTCAAGAAGACAAAGTTTTAACTAATTTAAGTATAGACCTTTTTTAAAGCAAGAACAATATTTTTAAGTATTTCAGGAACGCATAGTGATAACTTCACAAAATTTTATAGGGCAATACCTACATTTAGTAGTTACAAAATTCAGTTGCCAGTGCTGTGGATATGGGAGATAAGGAACGATCAACCCATTTCGGCAAGCCCAACTTCTTGAAGTTTTAATGCATATTTTGTTAAAGAGAGTTATGAGAGATTTATAAAATTAAATTAGTCTTGCCAGATTTTCTTAGATTTTGGTGTAATGTGCAAATCTTGATTGAACTTTTCATTTGTTTTACAAGAGGGACTACAGTTATTCGGGGAACAAATATTAATTAATAGAAAAATTGAATTTAACGAGGATGATATACAAAAATAATAATTTAAAAAAACATACGATTAAACATAAAAATATATAAACATAGCCATACCATTACGTTTCCCGTAATAAACTTTATTACTCATATTTCAATTAGTGCACTGTATAAAAAGCGTGAGTATTATTCTCAAACCCAAATCTAGAACGATTGTAAAAATGCTTGTTATATAATATAGTTTTGTCCTAAGTAAAGGTATGCGTGTCCAAATCAAGATTTTTGCTTAGTTAGCATATACAGTGTGTATCAGCCAAATGGAATAAATTCAATAATAAATAAATGGGGGCGTGTTCGAAAAAACGCTCGGACACGTCGATTGGTATCTTTAGTTGCGCATTTTTTCCAACAAAAACTGTTTATACAGGGTGTGTCATGTAACAGTGTTTTTGGATTCTTCAGAAAATTCTAGACATATTTCATGTACAACGTCCTATACCTATCTTCAACTGTTTCGGAAATATTAAGATTTATTGCAAAAATTAACATTTAAAAAAGAAAATTACTTGATTACAGAAATTCGCTACAACTCAAAAACTAATAATAATACTGTTTATTTATTGATAAAGTAAAAAAGCAAAAAAAACATTAATGTCAATGTAGGAGATGTTCAAAATGCTCGTCGCGAACGTCTTGGCAATATCCTAAACTTAATGACCGATCTAATCGCAAGCGTTATTCGTCTTCTTAATTCGGAGTCGAGGTGTTTTGTAGGTATACAATACTTTTGACATATCCCCATAAGAAGAAGTCTATTGGTGTTATATCAGGGGATCGTGCTGGCCATTCCGTCGCCTCCCTATCCACCAATTTGGAAATATTCGGCTGAGGTACTGCCGGACATTGATTTGGTAATGGGGCGGTGCTCCATCTTGCTGAAACCATATCATATTCGCTGGAACTTGTGGGTTTGCTGGATCAGGATATAAGTTTGTCAAAGTTGGCACGACATTATTTTGGAGCAGTGCTAAATAATTATCGCCATTCAAATTCAATGAAAAAGGGACCTATGATATGATCTCCAACAATTCCTGCTCATACATTATTAACCTTTTCAGGATATTGCGTATGTTCTTCTGTAATTCAGTGAGGATTTTCACTAGTCCAATAGTGGTCCAAAGGTGCCTATCAGAAAACAAAACATGTTCTAATTGGATCACACTGTTATCTAACATTACCGACATTTGTTCACAAAAATACGTTCTCCTATCAAAATCGTCTTCCATGGGGCCCTGAGTTGGTTTCATTTTATAGGGATGCATTTTATTTTCTTTTAATGTTCCAACTTTGGGGCTGCTTTTCGTCTAGAAGTATGTGGGTTTTCCTCAAGCTCAAGCATAATATCCAATTTGGCATAATCACTTATTGCATTGACAGCTGCTTTTTTATCTGCCTTGCATGTCCAAGCTCGTGAAACTGCCTTTTTATTTTACTAATTATCTGTTGGGATATAGGCGGCAAATTTGGAAATATTTCATGAAATAAGCGGGCAACTTCCATTTGTGTCCGTGGGTTATCCCCACAACCAATCATCTGTAGAATTGTTATTTTGTGCATTTCTGTTAAATGAACCATTTATCTGATATCCAGTTAACGAAATTCCAACGACTATAACACTGACAACTACTGTCATGCAGGCCGACAACACGTTGCTAAAGCCAGGCGTTTTAAACAAAAGTAAACAAAACTATTTATAGTTTTTTTTTTTTCTTTTCGTTAAAAGGAACGCTGAAATGGCTTTTGCTTACTTTCTCATTATCAAGAGCTAATAGACAAGGCGAAATCGGCGGCTTCGTATGAAAAAATTAGTGGATTCGATTTTTTTGCATAATCACCTCCGTGAGATGTCTCTGTATAAGGATCAAAATGTTACCGGCCGATAACCTGGTCACAATTTTTTTAAACTAATTTTTTTTAAACAAATTGCAAAAATAACTTGTTTTGCTCCGGAAAAAGTTTTATTAGGTATTTCTGGGTATTCTAAACAAAATAGTTCCTATGCACTATGCTCCTAAAATCAACGGTTTCTGAGTTATAAACAATTTAATGTACGAAAAAATGCAAAAACGGCCATTTTCAAGACTCAAAAACAATAACAAAAAATCAAGTTTTTGATGTTACTAAAGTTTAAAAGTAATCTTTAAACATCCCTTGACAAAATACCGAGGAGTTATTTGGTGTAATTACATTGCAATGCGTATTATTTTACCTATTAACAATATACATTTTGACTTGCGCGCCGCGCCGCTCGGGCACTCCACTCTGCGCCGACCTCGTGTATATATTCATCACCTCACTTTTTGATACATTTTAGCAATGCTGAATTTTTATTTATTAAAATTATTTTTTGTTTATTGATATTATAAATTTCTAAACAGTAACAATAATAATAATAACAATAATAATATATCTACTTTACTTAAATAATATCTAATTTTGAATTTGCGAATATCGCAATGAAATTCCCGCGCCGCTATAGGTTAAATATTTTTTCTCGAACGTGTGGAATGGGTATAAACTTAGGAAATATTCCATGTACTTCTGATGTCTTTAAACTACACGTATTAAGAGCATAATTGCAAACGTATATTTGGAAAAATTCAATATACCTACTCTAAATACCAGACGTTGAATATCGAACATTTCGGTTACAAAATTTCGGAAAATGGTGCAGTATTACCCATGTTTATGTTAAATAACACCTGCTCGATTGATGTAAATGTTTGAAAACATGTAAAACTAAAGCATGTAGTTGTAGAAAAAATAATGTTACTTGTGTTACTTTATGTGGTTGTAATGCAGACGAATGTGAAAATTTTATCCTTAAATAAATATATTTATAAGTTTAAGACATTTTACTCTTTATTTTTTATTTATTTTAAAATATATGTCGAGATATATGAAAAAGTGAGGCGCTGACGGGGTCGGCGCACAGTGGAGTGCCCGAGCGGCGCGGCTCGCAAGTCAAAATGTATATTGTTTATAGGTAAAATAATACGCATTGCAATGTAATTACACCAAATCAGTCCTCCGTATTTTGTCAAGGTATGTTTAAAGATTACTTTTAAATTTTAGTAACATCAAAAACTTGATTTCTTGTTATTGTTTTTGAGTCTTGAAAATGACAGTTTTTGCATTTTTTCGTACATTAAATTGTTTATAACTCAGAAACCGTTGATTTTAGGAGCATAGGTATAGGAACTATTTTGTTTAGAATACTCCGAAATACCTGATAAAACTTTTTCTGGAGCAAAGCAAGTTATTTTTGCAATTTGTTTAAAAAAAATTAGTTTAAAAAAATTGTGAACCAGGTTACCGGCCGATAACAATTTGATCCTCATTCAGGGACATCTCACGGAGGTGATTATGCAAAAAAATCGAATCCACTAATTTTTTCATACGAAGCCGGCGATTTCGCCTTGTCTATAATGGGAAATAAGTATTTAGTGTGTTGTAGTTAATTTTTTTGCAATAAATCTGAAAACACTTAATATTTCCGAAACAGTTGAAAATAGGTATAGGACATTGTATATGAAATATGTCTAGAATTTTCTGAAGAATCCAAAAATTTAATAATATATAGGGTGTTGCATTTAAAATAAGAAAGTTGGTATTGACTACTGTTACAGGATGCGCAACTAAAAATACCAATCGACGTGTGCGAGCGTTTTTTCGAACACGCCCCATTTATTTATTATTGAATTTATTCCATTTGGCTGTATAAGATAGACAACTTCCATATTATTTTAAAAACACGTCGTTTTAAAGTTTTTAATAGAAAAAAATACATTTACCATACTATTGATTGATTGATTGATTGATTGATTGATTGATTGATTGATGAAATGGAACTCTATGACTATTGATTAGAAAAAACATACAGGCTCAAGTCAGACTTACTGTCGGACCAGAGAGTATGTGATTCCAATTTTTAAAATAAATATGTTTTTTCTTATGTACCATTTCGACAAAGTAATTTTGTTTTAAGCGAATGTCAATCCTATAATAAAAAAATAAAATAAAGATAGTAAAATAATTCTAAGAAGATTTTTTAAACAATCTTTACTCGCTCTATGGATAATTTAATTTTCGACTAACGAAACTAGAGTTCAATTCTTTAATCAGTTTCTTCATATAGAATGTTATCACATTTAATTTGATGATGCCAGAGATAACAGTTATTTGTTCTTCGTCTTTATTTAACGCCCTACATTCACCACTTCATATCAGAGAGCTGTTGTACAGCCGAGGATTCGTATCATATAAAAAATAATTTAATGTGTTGTAATAGGTAAATGAGATCCAACAAGAAGAAGGTGTCTTTGCAAAAATTGTCCAGTGCTAACACAAACTGCAATATGCACAAGTGACGAGAATCTGCGTCTACTTTCACATGAGTGACTATTCGTTTCTAAACAATGACTATAAACTTTGAGCGCCTTCGAAAATTAACAAGTGTTACTTGCAGACTTTTATAAAAAAAACAATGAAGTTACTATTAATAATAAGTGTTTTTACATCAATAAGTGCAATAAAAGTACCTAATGCTTGGCCCACGCTGCCGAACCAAAACAATGTAAATAGAGACAGTCAACCAAGAAGGCAGCAAGAAACCCTTGCTCAGGCAGTACCCGATTACAACAACATCAATCAATACATTAACAATGTACCAAATACAGCCCCAAATGGACTAATTTCCAATGGAAACTTATTTGGGAATCTAGCAACGGATTACGATTGGTTCAACGCGATAGCTCCGAATAATGGTATAGTCTTGGTTAATCCTCCTAACCATATAAGCAACGCAAATCTACAGAACAGCATCAATCCACTCGCCGACAATGAAAACGAATTAAGAAGAGATCCTTATGCCCAACAGAAGCAACGTCCACAATTTCAGAGGAATTACAACAGAAGACCTGTCGTTCCTAATAATTCAGGCCCAGCATCGTACAGTGGAGTACCAGGTCAAGTCCCTTACATAACCTATACAACCCAAAGGCCAGCGTCTCAGTTAGTTGCATTCAATACCGTACCGTCTCAAGCAGTCAATAGAAAGCAGGCCTATCCGCGAGTGAACAATCCTAACACTGTACTTCCCATAACCGAATTAGATTTCAGCCCATTAGATCCTTTTCCTCACAGCAATCAAGATGGTCAAGCTGCCACTCAAATAAATAATCAAAATACTCTTTTCAGCACTTCTCAACCAATAAATACTTTGAATTTCAATTTACACAATCCCTTTGCTCGAAATCCTCAAATAAATGGTTATCAAATCAACCAGTTTCCTCAGGCTGGCCAAGTACCTAGCAACAAATTGTTTCATGCGGTAACAGATAATACAAAACCTACAAATAATCCAACAGCTTTAAAAAACTTAAATTTTAATCCCTTTACAAAAAATTATCGGGATCACAGAACGCATGAGCCTACCCAATATGACCCAAATTATGTTAGAGAAGCTGTACCAAAAGTAGAAAGGCTAGAATCTGAAAAGGCACCTATAGTAAATAATCATGAGCACACAGAAGATGTTCCTACCAGGCCTATTTATCCCGGTGAAGGACAATGGGCTAAACCAGGGTTTAAACATCGACCCTTTGTTAGTAAACAAAAATACATTAACTTAGAGGAACCTAACCAACAACCTGATGGATACGATACATTCTTAGAAGCTCAAAAATTGTTTGAGAATCAAAAGAAAGAATTCGGGTTGAAATTGCAACCAAGCACTGATAGTTCGCCCACTCAACAAAGTTCTAAGGAAGCAAACACTGAAGAGAGTGAAATATTTGTACCAACAAGACTGTACGCTCAAGTAAGACATAGCGAGGATGAAAAACACCTGCCTCCGGAGTCCGATGAAAATGGACGACTCAAAGAACTTGTCAAAGATACAAAAGTTCAAACTATTTACTCTGAAGAAGGGTTTGAAGATAGTGCTTACGACCATGCGGGTCATGAGAAAAAAGCTGAAAATGTCGAAGATTTCGAATCAGACGAGAAAAATAAAGAATTGAAGGAAAAGAAAAAGATTCCAGTAACAAAAGTCGACCGACAATCTGCAAGTTACTCTATCGGCGACCAAGATTTAAAAAAGGAGGATATAGAGAAACTTAAAAAAGAAGAATTGAACCTAGAAGATGAAGATGATGAAGAAGATGACGACTCTGAACCAGCTGGTACCCATTACGAGGAAGAATCATACTTAAATAAAATCATACCGACAAAAACTACGGATGGTGTAAAAAAAGTGGATGCTTTAATTAGACCTAAAGAAGTTAAAACCGTAACCGCTAAAGCTAAAACCGGAGAAAATATAGAAATGGAAATATCCAGTGAAGTTAAAGCTGTACCTCAACCAAATAATAGCACAAAGTTTCATAAATATGTAAAAATCTATCCCAAAGTCAATAAAACTGTGACTGCCAATATTAATTTAATAGAACCTGAAAACAATACATTACACTATGGGAAAGAAGGTAAGCTTGATGCAGAAAAAAGTGTTTTATCCCTGAATCCGCATGAAATTTTTATCGAAGAAATAATTAACCAAACAAATAGTGATACCGCAGAACAAGAATATATTTCTACTACGGCAACACCTACCGAGTACACAGAAATTGTAACAATGGAAATACCAACAACTACCGAGGCAACTACTTCTCTCCCGAAATTAGTAGTAAAAAATGAAGATCAACCTCCTGAAGGTCTAGAAAGACCCGAATTAAAATTACAGGCACGTAAAAAAAGATCTGCTGATGGAATTGCTACAATTGAAATAGATACTGATTTTATAGACGAAATAAATCACGACATAGGTAAACCAACAGAAAAGTCAAACGCTCCGATTGAAAATAAATATCCATATTACAAAGCTTATGAAGAGAAAGGTCTAAATGAAAATTCACCATTAAGATACGCAGAAGATTTGCAAAATGCCCCGAAAAAAATTGAAGGTAAATTAGCCTTCTATGATCTCGCTGATAAAAAAATGGCCTGCTCTGATGTTAATCCAGAAGTCGATCCGGTACCTGATAGAATTAAAAACGCAGACGAAAGTATTGAAGATGAAGAAGAAGATGAAGGTAACGATCCAGCTACTAAAGATCCTAGACTGGGAAAGTTAGGTGATAAAATTGACTGCTTCAAAGTAAAATACTTTGGCGAAAATCCTTTGGACAATCCATTCTTCCAGGAAAAACTGGTTGGACCTGTGAAACCTATCTTCTCAGAAATTGAAAATATCTCTACGAAAAAAACTGAAGATAATGTAGGGAGGAGATCTAACACGCAAAGTACAAAAAATGAACCAAATAGCCCTATAAACGCCAATAAAGAAAAGGAACTGTTACACGTTGCAGCTAGTAACCATGGCATAGAAAATGAGGTTGTTGACAGTTTACCATACAAATCTGGTTTGAGAAGTTGGTCTCCAGGGAAAAATTTTGGACTGGGTGAAAACACCGAAAGAGATTCTAAATATACAAATCACTTTGTTGAAAAAAACCCTAATCCAATAGTGAACATAGAACTAGAGCCAAAGCAGTCTAAAATATCTCATAATGATGGTGATAAAATGAATGTACAAAATTTCCATGAATTACCTCCTTTGATCACCACTCCAAAATATACCATACAGTTAAAACCAAAACATATTTACGACCAAATTGAACTCCTTGAATATTTGCCAGAGGACGAATTTGAGGAAGTGAAGAAGGCAATCAACGCTGAATTACCTAAACTGAATATAACTGAGGTCACTACGTCTTCACCAATTATAAATAAAACCGAAACTGTTTCCAATGCACCTGTAGCAAAGAAGAAAAAGAAAAAGGGTAAAAAGAAAGGTAAGAGAAGAAGAGCAAAAGTACTTAAAAAGGCAGAGGAAAGTATGAAAATGGAAACATCTGATATTAAGAAACCTGAATCTTTCTCAGAAGCAGATACTTTACAACTCGTAATGAAACCACGAAACCCTTCGTACGAAATTTTTGACATCAACAAGTTTATACCAAAACCTCCACCGATTCTAACGAATATACAACCCAGTAGAAAAATCAGTATTCAACCCAGTAGGCCCAATTATATAATACCAGCTTCTTTACATAATCCGACATACCACATTTTTGATATTAACAAATTTCTACCCACTACACCTTTCCCAATCTTTAAAGACCTCATGACAAGAACCACTGTTCTCCCCAAATATAAAGTTATAAGTGAAGTTTTCTACAAAGACGACATAAAACCCAACGAACAACTTAACGTCTTTACAGACGTACTTAAGCATATAAAGAACTTTCCTAAGCCTAAAGATGATTTTCAAGAATCATCAGAGCCAATCTCTGTTAAACTGAATGCTGAAAAGATTTCTGAAGAATTTGCCCAAAATTTATTTGAAAAAGATAACAAAGTGTTGTCAAGTACTGTTACCACAATAATATCAACACTTGAGCCTAAAATACAAGCCAGTAATCACAAATATCCACAAGTAGAAAATCCTGTTGGTTCAGGAAAACATTTAAAAAAAAGAAAGAAGTCAAAAAGAAGAAGACGAATTAAAACTACAACACAAGAGACACCAGTTGTTATCGAGCAATCAACATCAACTTTATTCATCAGGGAACCTACGGAAGTCATGGGTCTGATGCCTCCAATAATTCAAGGCTATAAAACCATATATCATCCAAAGAGAGACAATGCTCAACATATTTCAAACCCGACTATTAGAATTGAAGAAAGGAAAATCAATAAATATTTTGTTCAAGGTATGAGACCACCGCCAAAACAAAGGGTATATCTCTATTCAGACTTCCTAACAGATAATCATATTGGACAAATTATGGGTAAACCAAATAGAAATAAGTTAAGAAGTAAACGAAGCGCCCAAAGGCCTGCATATGCACAAGTATCCCGAAATAATACTAAACAACCAGATGCAGAAGCGAAAAAGGAAGAAGATGACTACGTACCTCAAAGATCCAGAAATTATCACTATGACGAGAAAACGGGTAAAATTATATACGATAAAAAGCCTCAAGAACAAACAGAAGAGGAAGAAGAAGTAGAATATATCGAAGTTGTTGAAAAAGCTCCAAAAACAACTGAAAAACCTAAACAGAATCCTGTGTTTGCTACAGCCACACCTCCGCCAGAAGGGCAAAGTTATACTGATTTTGTGAAATTACTTAAGAGTGCTAGTAATTATAAAGAAATTCCTGATCCAACCACCACCGAAAAAGGTGCTGAAGAAGTAACACAGAAAATGATCACATCTACACCGACATCAGTATCTACCAACCCACCTGAATTTTTATCTATACTTGCTAAAGTTCGTAAAGATAATAACTATAAATTAATTGAGGACAAGAAGAAAACTACAACGACCCCAAAACCTACTGAAGAAGAAGAAAAAGAGGAAGAAGCTGAAAATTCCGAAGAAGAATCTCAAGTTGATGATGTAAGAAACTCGCCAGGAGGGTACGAAACTGGCACCAATTTAGAAATTTTTGATATATCCGACTTTTTGCCAAACATTAAGAGTTATTTACCGAAGACGTCCATTGACACATCAAAATATAAAACTATAGAACGACCAAATGTTCGACACAGTAGTAACTCTGAAGAGGACACTAACAAAGAACCTATATCCAAAACGGAGAAGGCAGCAGCAAGTACTGAACAGAGACAAACGAAAGAGCAAGCACAAAGACAGTCCGCTTCAATTCAAACTAAAACTACCACACCTGCTTCCGAAGTAACCAGTCAAAAAATTATTCGTTTAAGTAGAAGACGAACAACAACTGCTAATACCATCGAAGCTCAAGTTGATGCTGAAAGTACCACACAGACTACTTTAACAGCTGACGGATCTAGTGCAGTTCAGCACGATAAACCTAGAAGGAACTATAGAAGAAGACCAACAAGAATCAAGACGACACCTGCAACAAACGATACTTCTGAAGTAGTAACAGAAGCTTCAAGAATTGTGCGAAGAAGAGCTGAAAGAGACTCAAATTTACATGCAGAAGGTAATGAGAAACATGAACAAATTATTGAAAGAAATGGTAATGTGCCTAATCAACCGATTATTATGGAAGATTATGTAGACTATGAAGTTCCAGATAACGTTAATAGTACTAGTGAAGAGCAAATAGATAACGTAGAATCAGTAGCGAAAAAAGTAGTCGATGTTTTCAAAAACTATAATAAGGAACAAAAACATGGAGGGAATTATAAAAAGGAAGATGAAATTACTGAACAAGCTGAAATTGCAGCACTTGAAGAACAAGATAAAATTAGAGAATCTGTAGACGATATGAAAACATCCGATAAATTAAAGAAGAATGGAACAGAGGATACGATCAAACCAAAAGAACACATAAAAACTGTCCCTAAGAAAACGGATCTGGAAGACGTAAAGAAGGTAGAAGTCTTTAAAAACTATGATAAAAGTAAAAAGCATGGTGGCAACTATAGACCTGCAAATGACAAGATAAATGTAAATGAACAAGGCGAATCAGGTCTAGAAAAACATGAAAGTATCCAAATAGCGAACGTAAATGTATTTCAAGATTATGACAGGACAAAGAAACATGGTGGAAATTACAAAGCAGCCAATGATACCTTGGAAAAACAGAAAACTAATGGTCAATTGGAAAACCCTGTACTATTAAAAAATATAGACGTATTCAAAGATTACGATAAAACGAAAAAACACGGGGGCAACTACAGATCAGAAAATGATACAGCTAATATTCAATTAGAAAGCCCTGTACAGTTAAAAAAAGTAGAGATATTTAAAGATTATGATAAGACGAAGAAACACGGAGGCAACTACAGATCAGAAAATGACCCAGCTAATATTAAATTAGAAAATCCTGTATTATTAAAAAATGTAGAAGTATTTAAAGATTACAATAAGACGAAAAAGCACGGAGGCAACTACAGGTCAGAAAATGACTCAGCTAAAATTAAATTAGAAAATCCTGTGCTATTAAAAAATGTAGAGGTATATAAAGATTACGACAAGACGAAGAAGCATGGGGGCAACTACAGGTCAAAAAGTGAAGAAGCAATACCGGAACAGCAACTAGAGGAAAGTCAGTTCGGATCACCACAGGTCAGAATAAACAACTTTAACGATGGAACTGAAAAGAAAAGTTCGGTAGAAGTTTTTAAAGATTATGATAAGGCGAAGCATCACGGAGGCAACTACAGGTCAGAAAATGACTCAGGTAATATTAAATTAGAAAATCCTGTATTATTAAAAAATGTGGAGATATTTAAAAACTACGACAATACGAAGAAACATGGAGGCAACTATAGGCCAGAAAATGATGAAAGGATTCCAGAGCAACAATTAGAGGAAAGCCAATTCGGATCACCACAGGTCAGACAAAACAACCTTAACGATGGAACCGAAAAGAAAAGTTCGGTGGAAGTTTTTAAAGACTATGACAAAACAAAAAAGCATGGAGGAAACTACATGCGTGAAAACGAAAGCACGGACAAAGCGGCAACACTTGAGAATCAACAAGCAATAAACCAAGCCAAAGATGTTGACGTTTTTAAAAATTATGACGAAACCAAGAAGACCGGAGGTAATTACAGACAAGAAGATGAAATTATTGAACTGAAAGCAGATGAAACTCGTTTTTCGAAAAGCGAAATACCCGTCCAAACGAAAAGGTATGTAGAAAACAGGAATGACGTTCAGAAATTAGCGAACGCGGTACCAAAACCCGAAGAGATTTATTCAGACTTAAAGTTACCACTCGACATCAACGCATTAAAAATTATAAAAGACTTGCCAAATGAAGAGTTGGAAGAGATAGTAAACAGCGCAGAAGATGATGATGATGGTACGAAAGAGGGAGTAAGGGAAGATGACCAAACTGCCAGAGTTATAACAATCGGCAATAAATTTAAAATTCCATCGTTTGTAGAAGGATTCGCTGCACCTACGAAGAAACCATTTTTTATTAAAGACCCCAGTAAAAGACTATACTTCTATGCACCTGTTAGATAAATTGTAAATAATTAGGTTTCTTATTTAATTGTACAATAAATTTATTTTTATTACGGCTTTGCGTATTATTTTTCCAATAAATCCATCACTACAGGGAGAAGGTAAAAAATTGTAAAAATAATTATAATGCTGTTCAAGAATAATTGTGTTACAATATACAGGGTGGTCTGTAATAATTGGACCATAGAGTGACTATAGATTCTAGGCACGAAAATAATGAGATTTAGCCAAACATGCGTTAACAGAATATAGTTCCTACAGTGTTAAACATTGATTCTAAATTTATTAGTTATTTCATATTATATTGTTGTAAATTTGTTGTTGGTTAGATGAAATAAATGTTTATTAAATATAATCGGCAAAGCCTACTTGGGTAAGTAAAGAAATCATGTCAGCGTGATCAGAAAGTCCACTTGTACTAAATGATTCATAATGTCATTAATTTTAACCACGTATTCGGAAGACCTAATAAAGATAGAAAATCGAAAGAAACATTATTATCGACCTTTTAAGAAATAAGCAAAATACCCCCTAACTCGGCGCTATAGGGAACTCACCAGCCGGCGAAGTACAAAACTATTAAAATTTGTAGCGAAATAGATGATTTTCCCAGTCATCTTTTCGCTTCTTCCAGTATTGCTATTTATTAATTTCAAAATCAAAGTGCATCATCTCATCTTTATTAAGACTTTGTGGACAAATGAGTGTGTTTTTGCTAGCCGTAGTGTCATTTTAAATAGGTAGGTACCATACTCATTAAAAAGAAATAACTCACACAATAAGATATACGTACTACAAACTGAATAATTAATTGAACATAATACTAAAAACTCATATTCAATGATAAAATGTAGTAAAAACGTTAAAAATACTAAATTGTATAACCGAACAATCGTTAACAATTATTATCCTTATATACTTGTTTTTATTAACAAATAAATAATACTTGCTAATATTTAAAATGTAAAAAAATATCTTATTCATTTATATGTCTAGTTAAAAAGCTCTATTTATTTATTGTAATTTGCTACAGATTAAAAACAATTTAAAAGTTAGTTTAATGACCGAATATTACTGTAGGTCAAGATTTGCTCTCGATAATACTTTGTAGGTTAGCGGTCAGGAGCCGCCCGAAAAAGGGTGTAAATAATGATTTGAAAATATTTTTTTCAGCGTAAATATACATTTTTTAATAGCGTATTCGTATTCTACTCATTTTCCCTATCTTATTCCCTTCCCTTAAAATGAATGACATTGTGACTGAATCTTGAAACTGGGGAGGTTTATCTATATCAAATAAGTGTACATTTTTTAACTCGCATTCGGATTTCTCGAAATAAAAAATTCCCTATTGTGCAAAACCGTACTTATCTTATCAACTTCCACGTCACCTGTTACATGAGTGTTGCACAACAATGAAAAAGTAATATTAACGGTCGATAGAAGGAAGCACAAAAAACAGGCACTTAGGTAGGAAATTCTGGAAGGAAGCCTAAAGAGTTGAAGATAGGCAGTTGGAATGAGAACAGTGTGCAGGTAGGTAACAAGACGATCGACGGGCAGTGTGACAAAGTAGTGTAAAATTAAGTGTTTAACCGGTATTAGTTAGCAGGTAATATTCTTTAAGTACTTTGTTGTTAATTGTTCTATGTAATTTTATGATTGTGATGGTTATAGAAGTTTCATGATAATAATTCTTTGTATGTTTAGCTTCCATTGTTTTGTGCTCAAGGGCATATATTTTTCTAAGGTAAAATTGTTATAGTTATTATTAACGATTGCTCATTATTTATTTCTTGTTAAAATATATATTGAGAAGAATCAATAATTCAAAGGTTTAAATGGCAGTATTGGGATAAAAAGATATTAATGTCAAGGAATGACAGTGGAAGTTAATTTGATGACAATTTATAAGTAGATTATGAATTTTAGTGGAATATTAGTCTAAATCTATAAAAGTGGGTATAAAATAAGGGCATTAGATAGTGAATTGGGAATTAAATAATATTAGAAAAGTTAAATTAAAAGTGTAAAATTTAAAGTGATCTGATTGGTTAATAAAAAAAAAAGGAGATTTTGTATTTTAAATTAAGTGTGTAGTGCGACGGTAATCAAGGAGACGAAAAAAAATAATAATAATAAGAAAATAAGACAGGAGAGTACAGAGGAGGAATTGTCAAAAAGAATATAAGAAGATTAAATTATTACCAGCTAATTAAAGTATCAAAGACGAGAGGAGAAGTTATTGAGAACCTGAATGAAAAGTTTCTGGAGATAAGAATTTGTATTGGAAGAAAGTAACAGGAGATACGGATAACGAAAAACGTAAATATTAAAAAGGTTAGATTATTAAAATTGTCTGAATTATCCTAGCCAAGAATAAAAGATTCGAGGGGTACGAGAGACCAGGGGAGAGCTAGAAGTCCCATCTAGCATATATCGACAATCACCAGGAGAGAGTACGTAGACGCCTAGAAGGGAGAGGATATAAGCAACGCTACAGAGAGAAAGTACCGACGTAAGAAATCAAGGACAGTGTAAGAAAGAAGGATTGTTGATCGGTCTGAAGTGAGTGACAATAATAATTATAAGAATAGAATAAGTACATGTTTGTAGCATAGAACTAAGATAGAGCAGGTTAAATTAGGGAATAGAAAAATTTAATAATTTATTTGTCATCATAAATATCAATAGAAAGTTTGAACCCAGATCACACTATATTATTTAATTTTATTCAGTTTAATCTATGAACCGACTTCTGAGATGGGAACTCATGTTCTAATAAAATTCATAGAAATTATTTGTGCAAAATTAACAGAATAAATTTAGTTGTCAATCAAATCATAAAAAAAAAGAAAACACTAATCAAATTATAAGTTAATTTTAAATTCCGAATACTAAAACCATTTTTTATCTTTGAATTACCATTTAAATTACATTGAGTGATATCCTGTGAGAAAAGCTAGCCTGGTAAGTGATCAATTATATTTCATGAATTAATAGAAAAAGTTACAACATTTTACTGGCGCTCTATATAATAATACACACCAATACACAAAACAGAACAAAGATATTTGTCATAATTGAAGCATCACAATATATTGTCGTGATTGCCTGACTTTACCATAACGACTTCTTTGTTTCGCATCTAACTTGTTTTTGTCATGATTGTGTTGTTCGTGGAATATGGATGTTTCATGATAGTGGTTCTGTGTGTGTTTGGCCTTCATTGTCTTGCACTCGGGGGCGTGTGTTTTTCTAATATAAAATTGTTACAATTATTGTTGTGGATTGCTCATTGTTTATTGCATGTTGGAGTGTGTGTGTTGTCGTGACTGCCCAGATGTTGCATTGACGACCTCTTTGTGAGGTGACGATGATTGGGTTGTTCTTTGATTTCTTGTGCTCACTTTATGTCGTGCGTCTGTGCGAGCCTTGCGTGTGCGGAACGAATCTGGATTAAGCTCGATTGCCTCCCGTATGGGACTCCAGTACCTTCCGGCTCTGCCGGCTAACTAACACCAAACCTCTTCAGTTTTACTTGGAAGTGTGTATGACTAATATGAGGTAACAGATGACATTTGGTGACACATTAAATGAGACAGGTCTTATTTATCATTATCAAAGGTTCTTAATTTATACCTTTGGTTAGCGGTTGTTTTGTATTTATATTTGGGTGGTACGAGCAACGATCGTGTAGTAAAATTAAATTTTGCTTTATATTTTATTGTAAAAAAAATGTTATAGCAGAGGGAAAAATTTTGTACAAGATGAGTCAGCCATAATATAATTAATTTTAATAGGTAAAAATGATTAGAATACGAATACGCCATAAAAAAATGTTAGATGCATATTTACGCTGAAAAAAATATTTTTAAATCATTATTTAAACCTCTTTTAAGACCACTTCTGATCACTGGCGGCATTGACACATTCGCTACCAAGGCAACTCGATGTCGACTTTGCCAAATTTAAACATTGTCCAAGTGTTAGCCCTCATAAATAAATGGTTGTGTTGACTATTTTAGAAACTCGTGTTTTTTCTTGCTCACCTCAGCCAATAAGAGTATAACGTTAAAATATGTAATGAATGACATAAGATACTTTTTAAAACCGTGCAATTAGCATATCGAATTACCCACCGTTGCCCAGCAAAGATTTCGAGGAGGTATGAACATGCTTTTTCAAAGAAAAAACAGTTTAAATTAAATTTTAAACAGCTTCTATCTCATTCAAGTCATTTTGCCGATGCTCTGCAAGTTCTCGTCGCGGTATCAAAGACATTGTATCGTGAAGATGTTGAAAACTCGCACGAAGGTACGCCGATTCGGAAAATAAGAGAAAATCATCCGATATTCTGTTGCAGAGGCACTCTCATTTCGTTAAACATTCTCCATATAAAACCACCATTTCCGCATATTCAAAATTCGTAAAATTAGCTAATACGACCGACTCGCGAAACAATCCGAAATAAACTGCGAGTTGTATTGCATCCTTGCATTCTGCATACTTTCTGCATATCCCCTCTCCATATGAATGACGTGATCTCCAAATTTGCGGGAAAACAATGCGGAAGATACGATTAACGGTAGCAGATTTGAATATTTTATTACTTATTTGCTTTTGATATGGCAACGCTGTTTCGCTTCAATCTTCGGGGTACGTGGTTAAAATGATTGACATTATGACTGAATCACCCTGTATATTTTACAAGTGTATAGTGCAAAATATTTAGTGTCAATTCACTAACACTGTAACAGTAAACTTTTCAGTTTTATCAAATGGAGCTTGACAATATGCATTTAGTTTACTACTTAATCAATAAATGGTTTTCTTTTTTTCAGGTGTTTGTTACTGTTAATATGTGACATAAATAGGATAGTATTCTTCTTCATTGGTCGATTTTATTGATTTTATTTTAACAAATCTTTTCGACTTAAAAGAAGCCTATAATCTTGAAAACTGCGATAAAAATTAAACTGTATGTTTGTGCGGATGTCGATCTGTATTTGAGTTGTCAGTACCTGAATCGACAAATGGATCAGCTATATTTGTAGATGGAATTAGACATCCTCTCTGCGAGTATAGTAAGGTGAAAGAACGTTGTCTTGGAATTATTAAAAAGGGTTACTTTATTTTGTCTCAGTGTTTGTTTAAAGTTATTAATATCCGAGCAGATTTTCATAAAACACAGTCAGAGATTTTCTAACATACAGGGGAGTCTAAAATATAAGTAACAATTTTTAAAATTTTAAATTTTAAAGCATAAGTTGAAATACTCGGTTGAGTTAACAATAGACAAAGGAAACACAAACTCTACGAACTAATGCCGAGGCTTCAGTCTCGGTGAAATTTTCACACCACTGCAGATGCCGATAGTAAAGAACAGTGAAACGTTGGAAGCATTGGACGCGACAGAGGCTACTAGAAAATGTCCCAGAACCATTGTATGGTTCCGCCACAGTGGCCTTAAAACCAGCAACAAGATACGAAATCAATATCAGGGTGAACCTAAGGGTTCTGATAGTATACAGCGTATCATGTGAATACAGGAAAGATTATATAGGTATGGTGGTGGAGATACTTGTGACAATGAAAAGGTTTTACAACCTGTTGAGAGGGTTATGGGAAATAGAACAACATCCAAATAATTATGAATCATGAAGAAGATTTTTGGTAAGAACAACAACGGTGTGAGAAGAGAATGCGTGATACACCTTTGCGCAGACCTTAAAGCATAGACAACGGCACGGGAAATACAGCAGATGAACGTGAAACCATACCAGCGATACCGGGAACGTAACCGTTGCCATGTTTTCTACCCCACTCCACTGGTGCGCGCTGCTGTAAGTATTGACAATATGGGCAACGTAAACTGCCGCCACAATCCCACCATTGGATTGAGAAGGCATAGAAGCGCATGAAATGGCACGCGGACGATATAAAACCAGTGATGACGCTGTAGTTGTAATAGGGATGGACATCGATGTTTTTTTCGATGTAATATATCGTATGGTGACATCAATGTTAGAATATGTCGAAAAATATATCGATATTTTCAATACATCGATTGTTTTTAGAGTTTAATAAAGTTATAGTTTTAAAATACCTAAAAATGAAAGAAAATATGCCTGGAAAATATGCAAGGAAAATGAAAGTCCAAAATCTTTATTATCAACCGAAGAAAATGAAAAAAATTATGAATTAAATATAAAAAAAAAAACTTGATGCGCACAGACTTGTGGGAACAATTATTTAGAAATGAAATTACAAAACTATAGTTTTTCAAAAATTTTATTTAATCTATTGCCCTTCAATCAATTTCGTTGTTGATTATGTATAAATGAATAGTCTATTTTCATAATTCTCCCTGATTTTATATAAAAAGTATCAGTCAGTTATCTTATAATCAATTTGTCAACCACCATTACCAACTCAGTGCTAGAGAAAAACTAGATACGAAATTTAAAAAAACTATAGAAAAGTGGATATACCAGTCACCACTGAAGGTGTCGAGTGTGAAGAACGGATAAACGTTTAGACGCATTTGATACGACCAACAAGAACCGAAATTAATATCGACGGTCCTAGGCGTTCTGACAGCGAGTGTGTCCCACAGAACCTAGTGTTAGACCAACAAGGGCAGCTCGTGTATTCGTCTGAAAGATGTCTGAACAAGAAACTCTGCGATGATGGTTGTAAGCGCAGGTATAAAAGTAAGTCTTCATTCGGCCATCTCGCCATGGTTTGATTAAAAAAGCACGTCTACACTTGAGAGCACGTACTTCTGTCGGAAAAACCGACTTCTTAATAAGTATTGGGCGGAATTATAAAATTTAAAGTCTGTTGTACAGAGAATTGTAAGAGCTTTCAAAAGAAATATTACTTGCTTACCCTTGCTTGGGGGTGAAAGTGGCGGAGTAAAAAATATCAGTAAAGAATGTCCCCCTTTAATCTAAAATCGACGGGTCTGAGCGTTTTTCTACAATCTTGACGCAGTTCCTGAAAATGGCTCTGTTTCGTTTTCATTTGGCCACCCTGTATAACCAATAGGTAGTATCTAACAATACATTGTGCAGCTCTGAATGAAATGCGTACGCCTACCTTTAGATAATAAAATACTGACTTTGTTTTCACTTATATTAAAATCGCAACGGAAAATGAGATGAAATTTACACGATTTGATGAGAATATTTTAAGGTACGGCGAAACAAAGGTGTAGGGATTTTATTTTTCGGAAGATTATGTTGAAAAAGCAGAGGAACTGAAAGTTAAATCAACTAGAAACCTGATCCGAAATTCGGAACTGAAACGTATGTGTTTCAGTGCATAATCTCGATCCACTTAAAAGCTTTACATACAATTTCGAATCAAATGTAAAACAAAGAATAAGGGTGAAACGGAAAATATCTATTGGTTAAGGTTAATGGTAACATACAAGATGTCTAAAACTGAGAGCGATAACATTGTTATGTCGGAAACAGTAAAAATAGAGATATCGTTAAGTTTGGGCAAAGTTACTTAATTTAGGGAATAATAGTCTTCGAAAATAGTAGTTGAGGATATTTTCAAAAGTATCCTGAGTCGAAGATTAGCCATACCAGCCGCAACCATCCTCATTTGCTGTCTCGTTTTGGTAAAGAAGATCAATCAGTAATTCGAAAAGAAGATCAACATTTAATACCTACCTAAAAATAGCGTATGGAAACAATATATCGAGTTTTGTAATAAAAAGACATATAAAATAGATCAGTCTTTTTGACTGTCAAACAATTAGCGAACATTTTAAAAGATTATGCATCCAATATGAAGAGGAGAAATTATGAAAATTATAAAATATCATTCAAACATTGTGGAACGCCACAGCAAAACGATAAATTTTCATGAAAAATATAGAATTAACTTCAATCCGTCTTTTTACTTTTCTTGTTGTTCCAGAAGTTATCAAGATAAAAACTTATACCCTGTATATTCAATTCAAGACGTGCTCGCTATTATTTTTAATAAAAAAATAAGGTTCTTGCCATTCACGTTCGATATACACCTGAAACATAAGTAAAGATGTCGAAAATCATCTATGTAGGCGAGCAAAATATTTTAAACCAACAAAACACACGTGTTTACTTAATTCTGATTCTTGGATGTTTGCAGTACGACAAGCTTTGATTATCTACTCGTGCGGAAGAGTGAGTTCAAGTGGGTGTTAGTTCCGCAAATTCATATTGACTATTTGCTATATTCGTTGAATCAATATTTAGCCTATCAAAGTATTAAAATTGTTTTTTAATTTAGATTTGGTAACATATCATTTGGCAAACCCTTGAATACAGAAATATTTGTATTATTTTCAGTATCATTTGGATTGTCCCAAAATAAATTCAAACTGATTAAACGTGAATTAATAAAATATGAAAAAACCTATAAGTTCTTTTGATCTTGATAAAAGTGTTGGAATGCTAAAATATTTAGAGAAAAAATGTTAATAGGCAGTTATAGTAGCAAACAGGATACAAGTAAAAATAAGCACAAAATAGGAAATGAGGCTAAGTAAGTAAATCTGCCATCCTATAGGAAGCCGTTTTATCGAAGATGATATTGGCTAAAACATAATATCAAAAACTTTTTGTGAAATGTTTTTAACATTCTATTTAAATTAAACTTGATTCCACAATTCAAAGTAACTTTCATTTTACGCAAAGATCGGCCCCGTAAAATTTGAACTTCTCCTGCTATCAAAATCGTTCATTGAATATTTTTGATTTTTCTGAATAATGTTATACTTAGAGCATATACTACATAGAACAAACACCGCGTGTTAAAAACTGTATACGCTGTAGAGAGAAAGGGCGATAGTTCAGGTAAGTTCAATGCCTGTTCTGCTAGAGAGCGAAGGGAGTTGCATTACCCAATCACGTATCTGCGCGTGATAGAAAGATAGTACCCTAATTATGTCTCTCTCTCTCTCTGTCATACGTCTACACTGTCGCTGTAAGCCTGCTTCTTCCATGTAGTAGGTATATGCTCTAAGAGTTTATATGTATGGAACCGATAATAGGGATCTAAACATGAATGATTAAATTAGTTGATAAAATATTTATCTTCAAACATCTGTATGTTTTTATACAGTGGCATATCAACAGAAATATTTAAATTTTAACAATGCTCTTATGACTTAAATACTAATTTTTGAGCTACAGGGAACCTACAATGAGAATCATTTTAAATTACATATCTTAACAGCGTAATTGAGAGTTGAGTGTGCAACCCATTGGCAAAATATCAAGCAAAAATACAGGGTAGCCGCTGAGGTATCCGAGATACTTTGCGACTAAAGAGCTTAGAAAAAATCTGGTTTATTTTAATAAAAGCGTAATGACATTGTAGCTATTAAAGCTGCCCATCTCACCATCGCCTTGTGCAATGCATAACTCAATCCTCTGTCGTTCCCAGTTGTAGTTCTGCATATTATTTTTTCATCTCATCAAACGCTGTATGAATCTTCTCAATGAGTTGATCCCTGCAGTTAGGCTTTCCCATTGAATAGGTAAGTAACTTCACATGTCCCCATATGAAAAAGTTCAAACGAGTTGAGATCCGAAGATCGCGGTGGCCAAGCAATGGGATCACCGCGACCTATCCATAGATTTGCATTCTTATTGCTCCACTATTCACAAAGACGAACTCTTTGAGGAAGATCCGTGGGGAGAAGTTACTTGTTTACTGGTTGGTAATGATAGGGATGCAGTCCGTTTTCTCGCAGTCTTGCAAAGCCGTCCTACTTTGTCCAGTAAGAACAGAAATTCTTCTAGTACTACCAGGATCATTTTTAACAAGTTCAAGCACTTCTGCAGCGTTGTCTCTTCGCACAGCTCCTCCTTCACAAGTCGGTTTAGGGAACACACATCTTAATTGAAGAGTTGTGAAGGTTCTATTGAACGTTTGCTTGTCTGGACGACGGCGGTTTGGATATTGACGTTGATATTCTCTAACTGGGGCGGTGGTACTATCATTGCAATGTCCATATTACGAAAATCATGTCCGCGTATTCTTCATTTGATTAAATTAAAGGCATGATTTTAACAGATATGACGCAAAAAAATTTATAAAAATCAACTGTTAATGACGACAGTTAAGAAACTAAAAAAAATTATTAAATTACCTAGCCCTCTAGTCGCAACAATGTAATTTACTCTAGCAACTATTCATACGATCTGGCAACTTCAAACCCCGTTATTTCAAGAACTGTTGGGAATTCGGGAAGAGTACGAAGTATCTCGGATGCCTCGTCGGTCATCCTGTATAACCTTGATGCAGATGCAGGAAGAGATGTTTTTAAGGGTGTTACCACCGAATTTGTACGAATAATTTGTTACAAAAATTTGTAGATATGATTTTTTACATGCATACATGCATAAAAAAATATTCAGAATTTGTCGTAAGTGGCCCAACGCAATGCTTACTACCATCTTTTCCATTTAGAAATGTCACTGTTGTAAAAATTTATATTTTTACAAGGCAATAGATATAATTTCCACCCCATGAAATGCCAAGGGTAATCTAAATTAAAGCAGGCACTTTATTCAGCATACTGTTTCGATTTTTATGTTACCCATGCAGCGAATAACATTGTAAAGTTAGTGAATTTAGGTGCTGCCTGTCCAGTTATTCCTCAGTAGGGGGATTTACATATGTTTCCTCTGTTTTATTAGCTTTCTTTATGCAAATATATTTCTACGACTTAGGGCTTTGTTCTTGACACAATTTTATTGCTAACCTGTTTTTTTAAGTGTAAATACTTTTTAAAAAATGTATGTTATATCAGATTTCGTTATTTTTACTTTGTTCTTTCAATTAAGTATTTTAAGTATATTGTATATAAATGAATTTTTAAATATATTTAACACAGACAAAATGGCTATCGCCACAGACAGCTACTGAAATAGGCCAACAGTTTTAAATTTCCGAATTGCCGGTAGAGTACACCACCAGCAGAATTTTAGGAAGAATCAAATGCAGCGGCCCGCATACCTACGCGTATCCTAGCAACATATAAACAAGACTTTGGTAATGTTGCCAGGCGTACTTTTGTACACTTTTTTTATCAATATCTGTTTTTTGCGTTACTGTATTTACTTAAATGTGTGATGTAGGTATTGATAAAAATGTTTTTAAAGAATCAACGAATATCTATGTAGTTTCATATGATATTCTGCAGCGGTGTTACAATTAAGTTATTTAATCATAATTTCGTTAATTAGCTACCTACTATTTTCATTTTTTGGTATTGAAATACTGCAGAAAATATATTTCCAAATAAACAAAATTCGTAATAATATTTTAAACAGCTTGTAATATAATTTTTTTAATATTTGATGATGACGATAAATTTATTTAATATACAAGGTGGGTTATTAGTACGTCGCGGAATGTAGGTACAGGTTTTTTTTTGTATTTTGACATCCACTTATAGGTTTAATAATTAAAGATAGAAAGAAACTTTAAATACAAATGTACGACTTTTCCTTTATTTCATTTGACATCAAAATTTACTGGCATAAAATATATATGTTTAAAATAAAAAAAATCATTAAAAAAAATTAAAATTCATCCTTATGAAAATAACAAAGAACGCTTTTTATAACTAACCTTTACAACAACATAAGGAGAATAACTAAAAACGAAATAACATTAATATACCTACAATTTTTACAAATCAACATGCAAGTGATTGTGATGATACAGTTGAAAATATGTTTCAATTTACTATTAATTGCTTCAAAAACAAATTCAAAATTATCAAGCATTTCGTCCTGTATTTTTCTTTCAATACTTGTAAATTTTCAGGTATTTAAAAAAAATATGTCTAAAGGACTAACAATGAGATCGGTGCTGTTTTCTGGCCACCTAAGGTTTCTAATAATATTTTTTAGTGTTCGTTGACGGGATTCTTCCTCCAAAATAAATTTGCCAGTATTCCTGAAGAACTTTTGCAAATTATTGTTATTTGAATAATACAGTTAATTATATAACCCATTGTAATTTTTTAAATTTTTTAAATTAAAATGGGTTATTCTAATAATGATAAATCCCATGTATTTTTAAAAGAAGGTTCGTTTGTCATTTTTGTCTGATTGTGTGCGAGAGAGATAGAGTGGCTCTGTCCTCATAGAGGGCTTCTCTCTCTCGCTGTCTTCAAAAGTCTCCCCAGCAATTTCAGGACACCTAAGGAGGGAGCGTCGGGTAGAGCGGATGGCCTTTTTTGCCTTCGTTGTCGATCTATGATGTCACACAGTAATATCAAAAAATCTCCCATGATGAACGAGTGAAAAACGTCAAAACCTCCATGCCAAAAAAAAATCAGGACCAACGGTGTGTAACATCATAAGATAAAAAAGTGTTTATAACTCGGAAACGGTGTGTTGTATGTTCCTTCTGCGTTGAATGCTAAAGGTCCGAAATCCGTAGGTCGAAAATAAATTTTGGAAACAAGAGGTGTGTGACGTGTTATAGTAAAAAAGCCGTATAACTCGGAAACGGTGCGTTAAATCGAAAAAATAATCGAAAAAATCTCCCCACTCCCCCGGTTCTATATGTCAGTTCTACGTTGAATGAAAAAAGTCCGAAGTCCGTATGTGGAAAATAAATTTCGGAAAAAGAGGTGTGTGAGGTGATACAGTAAAAAAGGTCTTATAATTCGGAAACGGTGCGTTGAATTGAAAAATAAATAAAAAAATCTCCCCACTCCTCTGGTTCTGTTTGTCCGTTCTGCGTTGAATAGAAAAGGTCCGAAGTCAGTATGTCGAAAAACAAAAATGTTAGTCAACACTTGTGTCAATAATTATTTTACCTATCTAAAGAAATCAACAGTAAGAGAGCAGTACCCATCTAAGGATACACAACGTGTATAATGCAATTTTTTTAAATATAGGTGTTAATATCGTACCATATTGGAAGTCGACGCACAAATCTAAAAACATTAATTTCGAGTTTTTGAATTTTCCCATTCAAAGTGATATAAAATAAATAATTAATTAGGTAAATTCATAGTTTTAATTCTAACTTGATTTATTTTATTTAGCATTTAAGGCAATTGTGATTTCCAAACAGAAGATAAGTTCCATATCTCTTTAATTACATAATTGACAGCATTAAATTTATTTAGCAGTTGCCAATTTCCTGTATTTAAGAAGCAGTCTGTGGCGATACGCTATATTGTCTGTGTATTTAATATATATTCACAAACACCAAATTCTTAATAATTCTAAAGTAATAGGAATATAAAGGAGGTTAGAAGTGGAATAATTTTATGGACAAAGCGAAGGAGAACACATGAGGATTTATAAGTGACCAGGACTTTTTGGGGACGTACGGGGATTTATTTAGAACTTTTCTATAAAATGTACTGGGGTGTACCAAGGATGTATTTATGTACCAAGGAATTTACTTGATTGAGCATGTGCTTTGAATTTTTTGTTCTGAAAGTTGTTGTTTTTTCAAATATCGCCGATTGTTCCGGATAAGAAATTTCGAATTTACTGTTACTTTCACATTCAAATGCATTTGAAATCGAGGGTGTTGTGGGTAGATACCGCTCTAAATTTGTATGCTTCAATTGTTTATGCCAAAAATATAAATTGTTAGACAATTTTACAGTAAAAACTATGTCACGTGCAGAAAATATGTGCAACGCAGTTTGTGAATTCCCAGTTCCTACACAATATAGTTTGATGGTGATTGATAACCACTTATTTTTTAATAAGAAGGTATAAAACTCTGAAAACTGATTTCTGAAATTACAAATTTATGGGTAGGGGAGAGCAACATTTTGAAGGAGACAAGGACCACTAATCTATAAAATTAATAATAAAGTTTAAAAAAATAATGTTTGGTTATTTTCTGAACAGACCCCGTATCGACGCTTTAGTACAAAAACATGCTATCTCAGATTTCGGCCGGAAAACATGCTATCTCAAATTTCGGTGGGAAAACATGCTATCTCAAATTAAGCTTGGAAAACATGCTAGCCCAAATCTTTAAGTAAAAACATGCTATATCAGTTTGACTAGAAAAATAAATTGGTATGAAATTGGAATGATTAAAACCATGCAGTTATAATAAACTATAATATATTTCATAGCATGTTTTCCTGTCTTAATTTGAGATAGCACGTTTTCCAACCGAAATCTAGATAGCATGTTTTTGTACTAAAGCGTCGGTATATACTGTACTATTGTGTAACTGATATGAATATATAATTTCACAGATATATCACAGATATTAGTAGTTAATATTATGGATACTATCGTACAAAAAAAATTATTTCTGTTAAGTGTCTTTGTTGTTTTACTTCTTTATTTCATTTGCCTTTGATTTGTTCAAGTTTTATGTTTTTTATTGTTTTTCTATGACTTTAAATACAACTGTTAAATAGCTACACGTTTGTCATTTATTTAATAATACCCGGTGTTTGTCAACAAAAACAGAAAGTTCTAATGAACATATACTAAAAATGCTGCTAAGAGAGCCACAGCCCTTGGAGGCACACCTCTGAGAACGAGTTTCATTCAATGTCTCCGAAAAATTACATACATTGTACTGTCTTTTCAACTTGTATTGACTGTTGGTTGATGTAGATACCCAATAAATAAATAAATAAATAGATAAAAATGTGAGTCAATATCTTTTATAAGTTATTGCATGAGTTTCTATAGTTCTTTCACACTGATATGATGCAAAAAATATAATTTATATTGTTTTGTTTTTGACTCTTTTCAATTAAACCCCAAGATAGCTTACTGGTTATTTAATGACCTCATTTATCTTGATTTAAGTAACGCCCAGTTGTCTCAGCGTTCTCTGAACTTTTCAGAACAATCTGCAAAGTCCTCTGGCAGCACAGCAATTAGCTGTCTTGTCGCATTTAGATAGGTCTTTCCTCAGATATGAAACCCTTTTCAATAATTATTATTTAAGTTTGGGAATAAGTTAGAATTGGGCAGATACCCCAATATTGTATCAAAACTGCGTGGAATAAGACATTGTTTCGTGTCAAGTTATTTCATAAAATTACCTATTTTTGCAATTTTTGCAATTTTTTCTTAATCTCAGTTCGATGACTCGAAAGACTGTTGAAAAATACAACAAATATGTTCTTTAAGTCTTTCGTTGAATCGAATTATTATGTTGAAATCAGGAATCTTCAGGAATTATCTAGCAATAATATTTGACAACTAAGGTTGACATATATGTCAACCTTAGTTGAGTCACAAATGACTAAAGAAAAAAAATTAAATCATGATACAGTGTGATTAAAAGTATAGCTGCATTTATTATACTAGCAGGTTTCTATAATAAATTATTTCAATAAGTAGATAACTGTAATAAGGCAACAATGAATAAATTAATTAAAATGAATATAAAAATAAGTAATTTAAGCTAATTCAAACAAATTCAAAAATTGATAAAATTATTTTAGAAAAGATTTTAGATTTGTCGGGATTAGATTGTGTACTGTCCAAAAAAAAACCAAAAAAAAACTATCAAAACACCTTCTACACCAAACTGTTTCCTTCCTAAGTATATAAATGTTTGACTGGACTGTTATTCCTGCTGGTGCATTAACATTGTGTGAGTTTAGGTGAAGAAAAAGTACCTAATTATCCATTTTTTTTTTGTAAACTTTAATACCCTGTATCTCGAATACCGAGTTCCGCAGGAAAAAAGATTATAGAGCAGACTCTACTTATTTCTTGGTAATGAATCTATTCCTGCAGTTTCTGTATTTAAAGTGAAATCACCCTGTATACGTGTTATAATTATTATTGATCATGTTCCTTAATACAAACAAACAAATAAGTGATTAAAATTATGTCCCAAAAATAAATTTATTTACTCACTACTATTTATTTTTAATCCTCGAGTCGATTTTACTAGTACAATAAAAAATATGTCTTGTGTAAATAGCAACTTCGGCAGCTAAAACCTTTAGGTATATACAAAATACATTTCATTATATCCGAGCCATTTTATCATTAGTTGCTTGATGTATAGAATATATCATTATTTGAGAAATCTACCCCAAGTACTGTTTACATAAATTTGTAGAGGTCATCTCAGTTAAAATTCTATTGAAAATATTTATTTAACGTAAAGTAACCTCAAATTTTAAATATTTAAACAATAAAATTTACTTTATATTGCGCACAAGAATAATTGAACTGAAATCCATATTTTAGGATGGTACGAATGGGAATATGAAAAGGAAACTGAAAATTATTAGTTAATAATGCAAGGTCTCATGAGATTTCGGTGTAGTTTTACGGGTAAACACTTTAATGTCTTTAAATCGTCTGATATTCTAGAACTAGATTAGAATACGTGACACATATATCCAAAGCAACGCTTAAAAACTTAAAACGAAATAAAATCTAAAATGAAAAAAAGTTATATAGAAATTTGACTTTAGTTGATGGATTTTATCAGAAACGAAATTTTAAAATACATGGTCTGGCGGGGAGGTGCTGGTGTTTTTGAAGTGTCGCACGCCTACTTCTGTACGATAAGTCAGTTGCGAAAAACACATCAGTTAGGTGGCGTCCATTTTTGTGGAGACATTCTTGTAGACGGGTGGCAAAATCATCCATACTACTTTCGAGCATAGTAAAAGGAAACTTCGAAACAATTTCCCGCGTTATCGTTTCGGAAAGAACTTCAAGAGTTCGCGGTTTGTCTGATGACAGGTCTAATGACCGAGGAGGCTAATACACATAATATAATAATTATAATTAATAATTAATTTATTCACACAAACAATTTTATACATAATAAAATACAGCAGTAAGAATAATAATGAATAAATAAGTAGACAATAAGTGACTAAACACTTGTTTTGTACAACAAAAGTAATAATAAAATATGTTAAATGAAACAACTTTGTAAATAAAAACGAAATTGAATAAAAGTATACTAAAGACCTAGTACAAACAAATTATTAAAAGACAGTAAGTATATAAAATCGTACAGAATTCCATACGCGTAGTTAAGTGTGTGCCATACAGGACTAAGCATAACATGTAAGTAGTTAAAAAGAATGGTCGATACTTAAGAGTTAATGAAATATGTTTTCGTACATCCTTTACAATTTACATTCAACAATATCATTAACCATTGATCTGTTGCTATAAAAGATAAACGTTTTCAACTCTCTTTTGAAGTGTTCGAAGTTTGTAAATATGTTTCAGTCTTACAGATAATGAATTAAATAACTTTGGAGCCATAACAGTATAGCAGCGTTGGGAGAAGGATTTAATTACTAAAGGTACGATATGATGGTCTTTATTACGAGTAAAGTAGTTATGACTCTAATGCCTTACTCTTATTGGTGTGATATTTTAATAATGCACAATAATAATAAATCTGTGGAATGTCCATAATCCTACTCTCAGCGTATAGCAGGTCTGAAGAGTAATCATATTTTTTTCCAAATATTATCTTCAAAAATCTTTTTTGGAGGATTTCAAGGGGGTTAATATGAACCCTTCGCGCAGAACTCCAAGCGAGAATGCCATATCGAATGTGGCTTTCAGCTAAGGCATAATACAAAGTTTTCAGATATATAATAGGTAGGTAGTTTTTTAGGTATTTAAATTTATATATGATGGACTGTAACTTTCTAATTATATAATTAATATGAAAATCCCATTTATGGTGTTTATCAATATAAATTCTAGGTACCTATTTAATTTCATTTACAGGATATATGGGGATCTGCTGACCATCTAAGATAATATTGAGATGATCAAATGGAGGAAGACAATTTATGTTGCAGCTAAATGACGTATGACGTTTTTTTCAATATTAATAGTTAGTAGTCTGTGGTTTAACCAATTTTTTATTATCTTAAAATCAGATTCGACATTTTGTTTTAGTGTTGCCCAATCGGTATCTTCATAAAAAATTGCGGTGTCGTCTGCAAATCCTATTATCGTTCCCTTACTATTCAATGAAAATAAGCCGTTTATATAGCTATTAAACAGTATGGGTCCCAAAACTGTACCTTGTGGGATACCCCAATTCATTAATTTGCGATCACTGATGTCGTCAACCACTCGTACAGCCTGATAACGATTAGATAAATAATTTTCAAACAGGTTCAGACAACTTCCTCGAATGCCTATATTTTCAAGCGACTGCAGGAGTAAGCGATGACTAACAGTGTCGAATGCTTTTGTTAAATCGATGAATATGCAGAGGCAAGGTTTAGTCTTTTCCAGTGCATTGTAGAATGGACTTATTAAGGCCAGAATGGCATCTTGAGTGGACGTTCTTTCTTTAAAACCGAACTGATTTCCGGAGAGTATTCGGTATTTGTTAAGAAAGGAAATTAATATTTTCTTTATGAGCCTTTCAAACACTAGAAATATGAGTAATAAGAGAAATAGGCCTATAATTACTGACCAAAGCACTATCTCCTTTCTTATAAAGTGGAATCACAATAATATTTTTAAACGCAGATGGGTATATACCCATGTTTAAACNGATATATGGGGATCTGCTGACCATCTAAGATAATATTGAGATGATCAAATGGAGGAAGACAATTTATGTTGCAGCTAAATGACGTATGACGTTTTTTCAATATTAATAGTTAGTAGTCTGTGGTTTAACCAATTTTTTATTATCTTAAAATCAGATTCGACATTTTGTTTTAGTGTTGCCCAATCGGTATCTTCATAAAAAATTGCGGTGTCGTCTGCAAATCCTATTATCGATCCCTTACTATTCAATGAAAATAAGCCGTTTATATAGATATTAAACAGTATGGGTCCCAAAACTGTACCTTGTGGGATACCCCAATTCATTAATTTGCGATCACTGATGTCGTCAACCACTCGTACAGCCTGATAACGATTAGATAAATAATTTTCAAACAGGTTCAGACAACTTCCTCGAATGCCTATATTTTCAAGCGACTGCAGGAGTAAGCGATGACTAACAGTGTCGAATGCTTTTGCTAAATCGATAAATATGCAGAGGCAAGGTTTAGTCTTTTCCAGTGCATTGTAGATTGGACTTATTAAGGCCAGAATGGCATCTTGAGTGGACGTTCTTTCTTTAAAACCGAACTGATTTCCGGAGAGTATTCGGTATTTGTTAAGAAAGGAAATTAATATTTTCTTTATGAGCCTTTCAAACACTAGAAATATGAGTAATAAGAGAAATCGGCCTATAATTACTGACCAAAGCACTATCTCCTTTCTTATAAAGTGGAATCACAATAATATTTTTAAACGCAGATGGGTATATACCCATGTTTAAACATTGATTTAAAATATAAGTTAGTGGTTCCACAATTTCTTTCGAAAGACTTTTTAATATTTCGTCACTTATCTCGTCATAAGTAACAGCCTTTTTTTTGTTTAAGTTCACATAAAATTTCCCCTACTTCCTTGGTATTAGTTGGAGCAAACATTACAGTATTTGGGAGTGTATGTTCCGATATAGGTTTTGTAACATCCACAATAATTTTTTTTGCTAAATTTTGATCCATATTTACATATTGTGAATTGAATTCATTACATATGTCTTTGCCTTCTGTTAAAAAATCTCCTGATTCACATCTTATGGAATCTATTATCTTGTTAGTTTTTTCATGACAACTGTTGTTTTTCACTATCCCATAGTATCTTAGAATTACCAGAGTTTGATTCAATCTGAGTTGTATAGTAATTGTATTTCGTAATTTGTATTACTGAAGTTAGTCTATTTCTATATGTGTTATAGATATTTTTCAATTCTAAATTATTAGGATCGCGTAATATTGCCTTAAACAATTTGTTCTTTTCATTAATTTACCTCAAAAGCGCATTTGTGATCCAAGGTGTAATTTTGGTGTCTTTTTGTCGGTATTTTTTAATTGTTATGCATTGATTAATTATATTTTTTAACATACTGATACATTTATTTGTTGCAGATTCTGGATCTAAAAGACTGTATATCTGTCCCCATAATGTACGCCTACACTGAAAGAAATGGGCTTATTAAACTGTTTATCTAGAATAATGTGTATAGCGCATATTAAAACTTTTATAACCAATATACAACTTTTATTAAAAAAGAGCAATCATCTCCGTACTCATTATTCAATCAGTTTAACTGGAAGGTGCTTAATACACCTTATGCATCTATGAAATAAAGGTTATAATGAATTACTTATACATTATTAGGTGTTATAGACTTTATATTCCAATTGTATAGTAGGGAAGATTTGTTGTATAAAGACCAGTATCCGAATTTGTATATAACAATTGTATTAACAGAATTATTCGTTCTTATACTGAATATGTTTCCGTTTTTAACGTGTAAAACGCATNTTACTATTCAATGAAAATAAGCCGTTTATATAGATATTAAACAGTATGGGTCCCAAAACCGTACCTTGTGGGATACCCCAATTCACTAATTTGCGATCACTGATGTCTTCACCCACTCTTACAACCTGATAACGATTAGATAAATAACTTTCAAACAGGTTCAGACAACTTCCTCGAATGCCTATGTTTTCAAGCGACTGCAGGAGTAAGCGATGACTAACAGTGTCGAATGCTTTTGCTAAATCGATAAATATGCAGAGGCAAGGTTTAGTCTTTTCCAGTGCATTGTAGATTGGACTTATTAAGGCCAGAATGGCATCTTGAGTGGACGTTTTTTCTTTAAAACCGAACTGATTTCCAGAGAGTATTCGGTATTTGTTGAGAAAGGAAATTAATCTTTTCTTTATAAGCCTTTCAAATACTTTAGAAATATGAGTAATAAGAGAAATCGGCCTATAATTACTGACCAAAGCACTATCTCCTTTCTTATAAAGTGGAATCACAATAGTATTTTTAAACGCAGACGGGTATATACCCATGTTTAAACATTGATTTAAAATATAAGTTAGTGGTTCCACAATTTCTTTCGAAAGACTTTTTAATATTTCGGCACTTATCTCGTCATAACCAACAGCTTTTTTTTCTTTAAGTTCACCTAAAATTTCCCCTACTTCCTTGGTATTAGTTGGAGCAAACATTACAGAATTTGGGAGTGTATGTTCCGATATAGGTTTTGTGACATCCACAATAATTTTTTTTGCTAAATTTTGACCCATATTTACATATTGTGAATTGAATTCATTACATATGTCTTTGCCTTCTGTTAAAATATCTCCTGATTCACATCTTATGGAGTCTATTGTCTTGCTAGTTTTTTTATGACAACTGATGTTTTTCACCGTATCCCATAGTATCTTAGAATTACCAGAGTTTGATTCAATTTGGGTTGTATAGTAATTGTATTTCGTGATTTGTATTAATGAAGTTAGTCTATTCCTATATGTATTATAGTTCTTTTTTAATTGTAAATTATTAGGATCGTTTAATGTTGCCTTAAACAATCTGTTCTTTTCATTAATTGACCTCAATAGCGCATTTGTTATCCAAGGTGTAATTTTGGTGTCTTTTCGTCGGTGTTTTTTAATTGTTATGCATTGATTAATTATATTTTTTAACATACTGATAAATTTATTTGTTGCAGATTCTGGATCTAAGATACTGTATACCTGTCCCCATAATGTACGCCTAGCAACCTCTTTCAGCTGTGTGTAATTTACATGCCTTGTATATTTTATTTTTTGTCTATCGTTTGTATTTATGTTAGCATTAAATATTATTTGGAGCAAGATAGTGAAATGGTCTGTAATATTATTTTCAATGACAATCGGAAGTAAATTATTTGTTACTTCAGTTGTTTTAATAAAAATGTGGTCTAAGCATGTCTTTGAATTGTTTTGCACACGTGTTGGTATATTTATGGCGGATAAAAAACCGAATTCCTGGAGTACGTTTATATAATTTTGCTTATCTAAAAATTCATCTAATAAATTAATGTTAATATCCCCTACAAAAATGTGGTACTGATGACTATCTATTATAATATGATTCTGAATATATTCTTCAAGGCTATATATGAATTCTGTAACATCTGAACTATAAGGCCTATAACAAGCAGATATTGTAATATTCATATGGTCATATTTTATGTTTAATATTATTAGTTTAAATTCATTTATATGTATTATGTCACATTTGTACTCATACACATCTTTTATGTAAATGATCACCCCATCGTTCTGATTAATTCATATTAACTTTACGAGCTTCTCTTTGATTTGTTATTCATATTTTTCTATTGGTATATTCCTCTGTGGAATAATCTAAAGCTATGAATATACCAGAACCTTTTAATTTTTTTGAATTGTTGAGAATTTCTCTCTTCAATTGGTATGAAACCACTTCAATTCGCACAGGTCTGTTTTTGCCTTCAATATAATTACCTAGTCTAAAAATGTCTCTGAAGTCACCAAATGCACAGGGAACATTTAGGGTTGAATTAAATAGATTTATAATCCTTTCTACATCTTCTATGCCATTTTCATCTTCTGTTAAACCATAAACTACAAAATTAAACCTCCTTGTTCTACGATCTATTTTACTTAATGCTTCTTTTAATTTCTTATTCTCCTCTCTCAGTGCTTCATTTTCTACTTTCAACTCCTGAAACTCCTTTGAGAATTCCTGTTTCAGTTCCTGTAATTGACGTGAAAATGTTTCTCTGTTTTCCTTTATTTCTTCTTTTATTTCTGAGTTATCCTTTACGACATTTTGGAGCAACAAAAGCACATCTTTTATTGTGACGTCAGGTGTGTCCGTCATTTCACGATGTTAATTAATATTTGTCTTGGTCGTAGATGTTAGCATTCGTACTAAATATCGACCAATATAAATATATATCCCACAAATTGTCCTGGCTAAAAAAAAACTGTTAGTTTCTTCTAAATTATGTTTTTGTGTTGCCGAAAAGATAATAAAGAACAAGACCGAAAAAGAGTGTATTGATATGTTAATTATTCCAGTCGCCAAAACACATAAAATTACTGTCTAATGAGAGCTTGTACCTTTTTTTTTTGAGATTATATTGTTCCCAGACTTCTATTGTTGTCATCTATGTGAAAATTTCACTTTTTTATGTGCACTTTACTACACTTTACATGCTTTTAAAACGGAGCCAACACAACCAACAAATATAAAGTTCTTTAATTTCATACAATACATCCCCACGCAACGAAATCAGGCGTTCAAGGAAACGTTTCCTTAAAAAGTCCATTGTTGTCCTTGACATATAGCAAGTCGCCCCATCTTGTTGGAACCAAACTTAATGCGACGTCTTTTTGGTTCTAGTAGGAAATAATCACGCAACATGGCGAGATAGTGGTCTGTGTTAACCCCATTTTCACGAAAAAAATACAGCCCGATAATGCAAGTTCGAGATACACTACACCAAACAGTTACTTTCTCGGAGTGCAGAAGTTGTTCATGCAGTTCATGCGGATGCCCAGTATCGAAAATTCTGTTTGTTTATCATGAAAATGGACTACGTCACTCAAGAACAAAACGATATTGTTGGCCAGTAATTTCAACATTCTTCGTGGAAACTTATGCCGTCTCACAAAGTCATTTTGCTGCAGCTTTTGGACAACCATAATTTTATATGGATGGAAATGAAGGTCCATGTGTAAAATTCTGCAAACTGAGCTGTCTGAAATTACAAGAGTGCGAGCGTGACATACCGCTGAACGATGAGAGCGGTTTTGCACTGCTTATCGCACCTTTTCAATGTTTTCGGGGGTTCGTACCGTTCGATGTCCTTCCAGTGCAGTACTAGGTCTCAAGAATCCTATTATTTGAAATTTCTTCAGCCACTTTATAATGGTATCCCATTTTGGAATGCGACCATGCCGACCAACATTACAATGGTTTTGAAATCGTGGCTGTGTGACCATCGCAGAAGGACCAGTTTCAATTAAAGTGTTGTAAATAAACAAACCATGTGCCAAATATCACGGCTTCATGGCTACTGGAATGGCATTCCACACGAGTAGATATCAACCATCCTGCAAATATCCACTCAGGCGCGCATAACAAGCGTCTCAAAAACACTAGACTTTCCTACCGGACCCTGCACTTACAACTTTTATTTTATTTATTTATTTATTTTTATTTATTTATTTAGCACATTTTTTAGCATAAAAGCTAGTTTTTACATTTATAATACAACAAAATATACAAATAAATAAACACATAAGTAAACACATAAATAGCTTACATACAACATAACATAATTAAGTACTTCTACTTATTATTGTTCCTATACATATGCTTTAGACGTACAGTAAACAGATGTACATTTGGCGCTTTTTTAATTTGATCAGGCAACGCATTAAATAATTTGACACCTTCGTGAAATATTGACTTCTGTAATATTGCTGATTTATAAAATAGACAGTTTAAATCTTCCTTCGATCTTATATTATATGAGTGTATATCTGAACGTTTAAATAAACAGTTCTGCAAGTATTGCGGTTGTTCACCCCTACAAATTTTATAGATTATAGTAACACTAGCTCTACTAATAACCTGCTCAATCGAAAGCCAGCCTAACGCACTTAACATAACATTAATTGGAGTATAAATATCACATCTTAGAATAGCTCTCATATATTTGTTTTGGAGCACTTGCAAGTTTCTTATTTGTTCTTTATTACAAGAAATCAATAATGAAGCACAATAATTGAAATGAGGATACAGAATAGTGTTGTATATTAATAGTTTACACCACTATGAGATTTCAGCGGATATACGATAAAAGAAACCAATTTTTTTGCCTATTTTTTTACAAAGATACTCAATATGATTATAAAATGTAAGTTCCGGTTCCAAAATTACTCCCAAATATTTAATTTCGCTAACATATTCGATCTTTTGGTGATTAATAGCAATTACGTAATCTTTACTTAAATATGTTGCACAATTTCGTTTTGTACCAATAACCATACATTTACTTTTACTTACATTCAGACTAAGTTTATTAGTACAAAGCCATTTATAGAGTGTGTGTAATTCAGAATTCATGTTGCCAAAATCGTCACCTGATATGGATATCAATGTGTCATCCGCAAAAAGACAAGTAAATGAGTTTTTCAATACTATATTCACTTCGTTCACATAAAGAATAAACAAAAGAGGACCCAGGACACTTCCCTGTGGCACACCATAACAATTTTCTATTTTACTTGATAATTTATTATTAACTCTTGTTTGCTGAAATCTGTTTTGTAAATAATTTCGTATCCACAGTAATGGAACTGAAGTAACACCGTAAGATTTTAGTTTATCAATTAACCTGTTTCTGTCTATTGTTTCAAAGGCACGCTGTAAGTCCACAAAAACACTTAAAATAGTTTTACCTTTACTAATGTCATTTCTCCAATTGGCACATACTACTTGCAGTGCTGTTTCACATGAATGATTATCTCTGAAACCAAATTGTTCACTATATATTAGCCCATTTTTTTCAAAATAGTTGCGAAGCTGTTCACACACTATAACCTCAATAACCTTGTCGGTTGGTTGCCGAGGAAGCTGCACTTTAGGTATTGGAACAACAACACTAGTCTTCAACTCTGAGGGCACACATCCCGTTCCTAAAGAAGTGGAAGCTATATATAGTAAAGGATAACCAATGACATCAAAGATTCCTTTCAACAGAGCTACCGACAGTTCTTCATCCGCTGTAGGCTTGTTCTTCAATTTAAAAATCACGTTTTTAAGTTTATTAAGTGATATACATGTAAACTGAGCATAACTATGATTAGTAGTAGGCAGGTTATAATNCACACCATAACAATTTTCTATTTTACTTGATAATTTATTATTAACTCTTGTTTGCTGAAATCTGTTTTTGTAAATAATTTCGTATCCACAGTAATGGAACTGAAGTAACACCGTAAGATTTTAGTTTATCAATTAACCTGTTTCTGTATATTGTTTCAAAACACGCTGAAAGTCCACAAAAACACTTAAAATAGTTTTACCTTTACTAATGTCATTTCTCCAATTGGCACATACTACTTGCAGTGCTATTTCACATGAATGATTATCTCTGAAACCAAATTGTTCACTATATATTAGCCCATTTTTTCAAAATAGTTGCGAAGCTGTTCACACACTATAACCTCAATAACCTTGTCGATTATAGGCAACAAATTTATAGGTCTAAAGTCGTTTGTTTGCCGAGGAAGCTGCACTTTAGGTATTGGAACAACAACACTAGTCTTCAACCCTGAGGGCACACATCCCGTTCCTAAAGAAGTAGAAGCTATATATAGTAAAGGATAACCGATGACAGCAAAGATTCCCTTCAACAGAGCTACCAACAGTTCTTCATCCGCTGTAGACTTGTTCTTCAATTTAAAAATCACGTTTTTAAGTTTATTAAGTGATATACATGTAAACTGAGCATAACTATGATTAGTAGTAGGCAGGTTATAATCCATATTAATACAATCAATATTTTCAGCAATATTCTTTATGCTCTCGCAGAAAAAGATGTTAAAATTTTTCTCTATCCCACCGCAGTTGTTTTCAAAAAGAATATTACTCATTTCACATCCCCCGCTTCGTTGTCCAATTACTTCTTTTAAAGTCCGCCACATTTTTTTACTATCTCCTCTACAGTTATCAATATTTCGTTCATAGTATTTCTTCTTTTCTTCACGTATTACAGATACAGCTTTATTACGTTTAATCTTAAAATCTTTCCAATAAGCTTCATTATTAGTTATACGAAATTTTTTATAAGCTCTGTCACGATCTGTCCTAGCAACTTGCACTTTTTTATTTTTCCATGGTTTTTTGTTCTGATACACTTTTGTTTTTGGAACAATTTTATTTACTGACTCTTGTATATTCTGTATGAAATCTCTGTACAATATATCTACATTTGTTGACGTATTATTCCATTTTTTAGCAACGAGATCTTCAGAAATTTTTTCAATATTCTCCATGCACAGGTTTCTCATGAAACGATATTTTCGTGGAGTTTCGACATTTATATTCAATTTAACACCAATGATATCATGGTCAGACAATTTTGGAAATATTCGTGGTAGTTCCACAAAGGTATGATTATTTGTAATAATAAGATCAAGATTTCGATGTATTTGTAACTCTGGTAAATGATTTTACTATCTGTTTAAAACCTGCCATATTCATCAATCTTATTAGATTCTTTGTATTACAATTTTCTCTGTCTTGGAACTTTATATTAAAATCCCCCATTAAAATTGAAATCTTCTTATATATGTTCTCATCGTTTAAAACATTATTGAAATAGTTTAAAAATTCATTTGGATTTCGTTTTGGTGATCGATAAAAGCAGCCAATGCATATCACTTCATTATTCATTTTTATTTCTAGGATAACAGACCAATAACTCAGCTCCTGAGCGTCATTCTTTGTGACTCTAAAACTTACATTTTCTCTTATGTAGATAATGACACCCCCAGTGTATCTACTTTTTGAGAAACAAACAACGTGTCTATATTGTGGCATTGCAATTTCTTCCAAACCAATTGCTTCAGTAATATGTGTTTCATTTAGACACAACACCATCGGTTTAGTGTCCGCAAGAAGTTGTTGAATTTCATAGATGTGTGATGTTAAACCCTGTACGTTAACGCACAAGCATACCTGACAGTTCTCTACAGAGTTGTTTATATTTGTTTGCTATAATTCATATCTAATTCTATTCCGACTTTGTTCTACCGCTTTTTGATAGCAGATACAGCTTTTATCAAAAACAGTGTGGTCGTATGGTACATTTGATATCTTAAGTACGGTACTTGCATATTTACAATTTGTGCACACTCGTCGATTTGAAATGCAGGATTCAGACTTATAATTTTCATTACAGAGTGGACAGACTATATTTTCCTGCTTACAATTTGCTGCTTTATGCCCATATCTCTAGCATTTGAAGCATCTGAGTACATCCACATATTCCTTAACGTAGAAACTATTCCACCCAATATTATATTATTGATTATCCATAAAATGGCCAAATACTTCAGGTGACACCTCTAATACAATATTGTGTAATTCCCTATCCTTGGGAATATACTTCCTCAGCAACTTTCCTAAAAATTTCTCAAAGTAGTGAAGATAAGCATTTTTAATTTCTCTAATGTTATTATTGTATTTACTAATTAAGCCAGTTTATGGAATTGCTGCATTTGAATAATGAAATGTACCTTGTATATACCTGTTTTCTAAGACTGTATCGTAACTTCAGGAGTTTATTATTCTAGCTGGACATTCAAAAAACACCTCAGTGAAGAGAATAATTCTACAGAATCCCAAAATAAAGACTTTTGCCCTAATTCTCCCATCAGTAACACTAGGAATTAAAGACGCTCATTTAATTTCCAAAATGGTCATTGTGTTGGATACAGTGCCTCCTAGTATTTCCGCTCCCACTTGACAGATTTGTATAGGTAAATACAGAGTCTTCATAAATGATTATACGCCACGTGACCAATAATTCTGTTCATAACAGTAATTCTATTTCCTTCACGTTGGTAATAAAATTTCGATAAAATAAAAAAATTATTAAAACAATAACATCAAGATTACGTTAAAATACAACATTCTGTTTCACCGGCTGTGATTGATGTAATTTTTCACGACATTCTATTCAATCGGGATTTTTCGTTACCAGTACTAGCTCTGCAATATTGATTATCTAAGCTTCGCGGTCACGTGGCTTGTAAACATTTATGAAGACTCTGTACTAATTCAATCTATGTTTTTCTTTAATTAATTATTATTATATAAGTAGCTCAACATTCATCAAATCAAATATATTCAGAGATGCTTCTTTAATTGTGACATATTTTTGGAAGTTCTCGAAAATTCGTAGCCTTAGACCCTTGACTCGTTATGACCTTTTTGTCCAGGTGTGAAAACGGTCAGGCTTTTTCAATCACGATTTCGCGATGTGCAACTTTGTACATTAAAATGATCAAAGGAACAACCTCTTTGTTATAACATATACTTAGAAATCACTACCTATACATATATTTCATATTCAAACATATCTACAGGTGTCGTAAACACATACGATTCCTATTAATTTATTTCTGCTATATTCAATGTTATAATAATAAGGTAATCAATACTAAGGTAATGAATCTGCGGTCACAATCTAATATCGTCAACATCGGGTCATGTAGCGTGTTCCAGATACGGAAAGGGGAAAGGTAATAATTAATAATAATTATTCAATTGATCGCAGTTAATATGTGTTACCGAACTTATTGGTAACGGAGCATTAAGGTAGGTTCATACCACAAATAGGGAACAGTGAAATATAATTTCGTTGTATTGATTCACATAATATCGCTACTTTGGAAGAAAACTGACACAACTTCAAAAATTGCAATTGTTGGCTATCATCATAACTATAAGAAGAATTTAGTAAATTTTTATGTGGAAAAGTGTCACAACGTTAGTTTACATATTCGACTGCGAGGGAGCGTTGATGTATGTCTTGAATTTAGAATTCGACTTCAGCATTTCGAGAAACACTGGCACATTTTTAGTAGATCCGCAGATGTCATACAGTGTGCACGCCGATTTTCTTGAAGAGTGTCGTATTTCAAAAAGTGCCAGGTTTGTGCTAATTTTTTTGGAAGAAAAACGTCACATTTTGGATTGTGTCGGTGTTCCGCATAATTAAGTAAGTATACACTTTATTTTTATTTGATACATAACGTACTATCTTGAGATATGCCGGTATCGTTAAAAATGTGAGGTTAGATGTAATTTGTTTTGCTGTTTTATTTCGATTTGTGTCAGTCTTCTCAAAAATTATTGTTCATATCTTTCGAAATACGCACCGCAATTGGTGCAATATTTTGACTTGTGTCACTCGTGAATAAATTGCAATTATAAATTGTTTCAGATGCAAAATGTCGTATAGTGCGAGAAGTAGACTTATTTTGAAATTAGCCGCCAAACACAATGAACAGAATGTTACAATTTGGGAGGCTCAACATTCAAACACTGCTTAAAGTTGTTCCAATATGCAGTGATAACACTGAAGATGTTCAATCCACTTCCTTCGTGAACAATTGCAGTGAACTGAATACAAACACATACACTGCTGAACAAGGAAATGATGGCAGCCGCCTGTCTGAAGGTTTGTTCTGGATATAATATAATAATTATGTATAACCAATTTATATATATTTTTTATTATAGCTGTTCTAATATGCAGTGACAAATGTGACGATACAGGGAATTTTCAAGATACTTCCATTGCAACTGCTTGCAGTGATGTGAATGAAAATCATCCTCATAACTTCACTTCTTCAAAGAGTGAAGGAGATAATAGTGTTCATGATTTTGATTCTGACGATTCAATTGCTGACCCTAACTTTGCGTGTTCTTCGAGTGAATCTGAAAGCTCCAATTCAGATTTAGAATCTGCTGATACCAATAACTCTGCAGGTAAAAGAAAAGTTTTGTATCCGTGTAATAAAGAGAATAAAAGTCGAAAGAGGAAAAAGAATGTACAGAAGTGGCGAAAGAATGAAAGCAAATTCTTAAGGAACTGCGGTAAAAGTTACAAGTCTATTAAGAAAATTAAACGTGACGATGGCACAATTAAAAAAATTGAAGCTACAAGAGATGCTCGAAAACTGAGACCTCCTTGTGGAGAAAAATGTCGGCTTAAATGCTCAAAAAAATTGTCTGATCAAGAAAGACAAACTATATTTGACGAATTTTGGAAAATGGCAAACTTACAGAGGCAACGTGATTTTATCGCCGCCAAAATGACAACTGTAAACCCAAAGTACCGCTATCAGAAGGAAAACAGTCACCATCGGCATGATACTACTTATTATTTCGATCGTGGGGTTGAAAATGTAAGGGTTTGTAAACAGTTTTTTATTGCCACTCTAGGCATAAGTACAAGAATGGTTCGAACTGTTGAAGAGAAACGGGTTTCTACTCAAGTAGGGATTATTTCCACAGATTTTAGGGGAAAGCATGGTAATCATGCTACTGTGCCAACAACTATAAAAGAACGAATTAGAAATCACATTAGTTCTATCCCTAAAATTGAAAGCCACTATTGTCGTGCCCGAACTACCAAGGAATACATTCCCGGAGATAAGACAATAAGTGACCTCTATAGAGATTATAAAAAGATGTGTGACGAAGAAAATGTAGCTCATGGTAATTACTTCATGTGTTATACAATATTTAACCAAGAATTTAATCTGGCATTTTATATTCCGAAGAAAGATCAGTGCGAGCTCTGCATCAAATTTGAAAATTCTTCTGACGATGAAAAGCAACAAATTGCTGAGCANTAGCCGCCAAACACAATGAACAAAATGTTACAATTTGGGAGGCTCAATATTCAAACACTGCTAAAGTTGTTCCAATATGCAGTGATAACACTGAAGATGTTCAATCCACTTCCTTCGTGAACAATTGCAGTGAACTGAATACAAACACATACACTGCTGAACAAGATTCTTAAAATTGACAAAGGTAAATCAAACGAGCTAATGTATAAAAATTCTTATGGTGAACAGGATTTTAAAACAGTATTATTAACTACTCCTAAAACCACACGAAGGAAATCATCTGCAGGCAATCAAGAACTACGCTTGGAAAAAGCCTATACTACTAAGACAGGTATAACAGAAGCTAAAAAGACTGGACTGTTACGATTAATAGATAAAAAAGTAGTTCCAAAATATTACTCAGAGTTTTATAATAGCTTGTAGTGTTTCTATTTTTTGCAAATATAATCAAATAAAATATTATTCTAGTATTCCAATATTATTATTTGTTTATACAATTAGTTCCCTTTATGTACACATTTTATTATTCAATTAGATTCCTTTTATATCGAAGGATTTAAAAATTTTTAAGTGTCAGTTACAATTACTAATAAAGTCGGTTTATGTTTGAAGTGAAGTTCAAAAGAAAAATATAAAATGAAGTTTACTAGTGAATATAAAACTGACTCTAATTGTCACAAGTCAAGTTTTTTAACTAAAATTATCAATTTTTTTGTTGGCAAAAGTGTCACAAGTCAAAAATTTTTGGGTTAATATTCGGTTGAAATAAAAAAAATACATACAAAATTTACTTATATCTATGTACTTTAAATTGAGTAAAATCAATTTTTGATATGATTCTATGGAAACCAGAAATATTGAATTAAAATTTCATAAAATTTTTGAATGAGGTTCTCTCTAAACTAGTGCTTTTCAAGTTGTGCCAGTTTTCTTCCAAGGTAGCGATATTATGTTCCTTTAATTTTTTCTAGCTTTGCACAACACAAAAAAATGGTAAAGGTTCACAGTTTTAGAAAACTTTCTTGTGATTTAATAGAGACATAAGAACCAGTTGAATGGAGTGTTTCGTTGAGCTCACGGTGAAATATTTTGCAAAAAGTTGCTGATTCGAGTAAAATTCATAAAACTAAAACAGTTGGTCTAAACTTGTCCCCATTTAACTTTTTCTCAGTCTATAACCCAGATCCCAATTCTTGCTTCACCAAACCATCAGGTATGTCAAATAATTTTCGAATTAAATACAAGCTAGTACGGCATTGATCATTGAATGTAGCATGGGTGCTATAGGATAATAATGTTCTCGGTCACCATACAGTCCCTAGGACCAGAAACCACCACAGTAAAAGAGTATACTTGGGAGGTATACTCCTTATAATTCCCTAGATGACTATTTCGTCGCACTAGTGTGGAAAAGTAAGTTCTTTGAGTGAGTTATCAAGAAATCGTTAGAAATTTATTAAAAATTGTAAATATTCATTTTGGGAACATGTTTGCTAAAATGATATAAAGTTGTATTTTTTTTTAGTTTAATAAAATTAATTTTTGTTTCTAATTGGAAATAAAATATATTTATTAAATAATAAAAAGATAAACTGCGATACAATGACAAACAATTATTTATTATACAGGGTGTCGGAGAAATTAGTGGCAAAATTTAAACCACGCATTTAACTCGGTAAAACCACCAATATTTTACCAATACGTTTTTTAGGAAATCTGAAATTTTCGCTTCGCCGGAGCAAGTTGAAACGCTTAGTGAAATTATGATAAAGAAAAGGAAGCACCACAATTGGAAACTGATTATTCTAAAAAAAATTTAAAGTAGTAAATATTTTCATAAATCATTCGTATACGTCACTTAAAAATTTCTTGATCCATAGGCAGCTCGTTAGCGTTATTTTATTATCTACAAAATAGGTTTTGACACAACATTGACGATGTTTATACATACACAATTATTGTGTGGATGTTTATAACAACGCTTCTTCTAAGGACAAATGCGTATTATAAAATTGTAGTACGAATAAAAGTGAAACGTAGTCGGAAAAGAAATAGGTACTTTTTATTCCACTTATTACGAAAATGGAAAATGCGAAAGCCTCTTTAGAAACAAAATATGTTTGGAGCACCTCATATACCTATGTAACCTCATATAAGCATTTGCACATACATTTTGCAAATCCCCTATTCAGTTTTTGGTTTTGTCCCAGTTTTCATTAAAGTCGCTTGTATAAGAAGCCAGTTACTAGGGTTTAGTGAAACTATAGGTTTTTATAAAGTATAACCCTATTTCGCAGGAATATTAAGTCTCTGACTTTTTTCTACTCCTTTTTTATACAGTCTATACTGAAACTGAGTATTTACTATTCTCACCGACATAATACTTATTACTTTAATAGCATAGTACAAAGCAAATAGTTTTTTTCTGCATTATATTGACTTTTGTCAATATTTACAATATTATAAATTATTAGTATGAATATAAATGAATAATTTGGATACATGTTTTTATTTACATTTTATCTTTATGAATACGAAGTTATTCAAACGCTAACCTAAGTGAGAGTAGACTTTTTTCACAGAAATATAACACTCTCAAATTTTCAATTTGATTATATTGCAGGAAACAACTACTATAATTCATAGATGCAGCATTGTTACATCACACATTGTTTTAAATAACTGTTTTTAAATTTCTTAACAGTTATAAGGGGTTTCAATTCCTCAGTTTGTGAATCGCTTTAAAAAATGTCGTCGATATATTTCAAATTTCAATGCTAGAATTTTTTTTGATATCTATTTGTTAATAAAAATTAAACACTTCAATATGTACATTCAAACAAATTCTTCTTTAATTTTGGCAAAAAAAGTGGTAGGTATTTGTTTACAAGAGTTTTGTTTTATCTTAATATGCCCTTCATGTCTGTGAAATTAATTTTCTCTTATTATATACAGGTTGTCCGCAAATTTCGCCGACAACGTTTGACTGCACATTCACGATGATAAATAAAGACGATCTATGAAAAAAAGTTATATAAAAAATTTTTGGTTTTTGAGTTACAAGCCTTCAAAGTTGTCAAAAATAAAACTAACTTAATAACTTCATAACCCTTCTACCGATCGCGTTAAAATATGGTACATTTATTTAGACTATTATTACATACTAGCTTTTACCCGCGGCTTCGCTCGCAGAGTGATAGAAAATCTTTCGTAAAAAATATTTTTTTAATAAAAAGTATCCTATGTTATTTCTAATACCTCCAAGAATATGTGTACAAAGTTTCATGATGATCGGTTAAGTAGTTTTCGCGTGAAAGCGTAACAAACAAACTTACATTCACATTTATAATATTAGTAGGGATTATTATTATTAGTAGGCTTCGCTTGCGGGTAAATAAATATAGAAAATATTTCGTAAAAAATATTTTTTTTTTAATAAAAAGTATCCTATGTTACTTCTAATACCTCCAAGAATATGTGTACAAAGTTTCATGATGATCGGTTAAGTAGTTTTCGCGTGAAAGCGTAACAAACAAACTTACATTCACATTTATAATATTAGTAGGGATTATTTCTTAAAGCTTTAGTCAAATCGATATACTGGGTGATAGTTTTCTCCGGTTACCTCTACCTTTTAGTGGTCAAAACTTTTACACTGGTCATCATCGCCTACAGAATGCCATTTTTCTCAAGAATGGTTTTCTATAGGCTATTTTCTCAAGGGACACTATTTTTTTTTAAATAAAACAACCATTTCAATGTTGCTGCCTGTTTTAAAAAAACTACGACCACTGTAAATGTGTTGACCATTGTAAAATAATAAATAATGGTACTTCTCTGTCTAGTATTTTCGTGTTTTTTTAATTTATGAACTGTCAAAAACAAAAGAGTTGCTCCTCTTGTTAACTCCATCCGTGGACACACTAAAACATATAATGGACAAGCATACAATAATATAATTTATAATTTGATCGGTAGATTTTAGCTAACCATATTTTAATAGTAAAATAAAGTCCATATCGTAGATGATTCATACATGAAAAAAGTATTATTTTGGAGGGTCCTTAAAACGGTTTCATTTACAGAAAATTTGCATACAAATTTAAAAAAGGGCAGTTAGCTCAGCCGAAATTTGCAAGTGAATAGGCCTCGTAATTCCGATAGATCGGAATGAGCCAAATTAAGGTCACTTAGGCAATTTGAATGCCGATTAAACCCGAAGAACACCAGTTTAGTTACTTTGAGTTAATATGTAGTAAACTATTTTGTCACGTAATGAAACGCTTCTTTTCTCCGAAGTTCTTTAATGGAAAATCAATTCGGAAGCTAAAAGCAGAGTGGGCCATATTCCCTGTCATTTCGAGTTAACCCAATAATACGACTAACATCGTTGCAGTCTCCATCTATTGTAATTTTTTCTATAGGGATTGTGAATTCTTTCAGTTCTGTATGGTACGTCTAATACTCCAGTTGTAAAAAGATTGGTGAAATTTTACAAGAAAAGATAAAGAATGTAAAATAAAATAGTAGTGACATGTTTAAAACATTATCTACAATGTGGCAGATACATAAGATTTAAAATAAACCTAGATAAGATGTTCTTTTATTATAAATTGAACAATTATTAAAAATCAATTTATTTTATAGAAAATATTTTTTACCTTAGTTTAAGTAAAAACTCAACGAAGCTCAAAATGCTCCAAACTAATGAAATTTTCGATTTCTATGTAAGAAATTATTACCAATTTAATTAACAATTTCTCTATATCCAATGATGGCATCCAATTCATATCGCCCTGTAAAGAAACTGAGTGTAATTAATGAATTATGAGGTATAAAACCATTTTTCGTATGTAAATTATCGTTTCCAAAACAAAGTGGAATTGTTCCTGGGTGGAGACTACAGTTAAATGTTTTATATTTTAATCTAGAATATGACTTTCAAATTATTATTATTTTCGTATTTAACATGAAATTTTGGAATGACAAGAAGTATGAAGGTTCCAGCGAACTCACAAAATGGTTTTAATTTTACTTTCGGTGAGCACACAATGAAAACGACGAATGTAAACATTCCATTTAAATATATTTGCACCAATTTACCATTCTAATGAACGTGAGAATTTGTAAATGTTTAGGCACCACCTCAAACATTCATATTAAAGTTATAAAAGATAACCAAAATTTGTGTTTCTGTTCAGGGCGATAATTTTTTAATCCATTCACAACCCCACAAAATAAAAAAAGTATCGGATCTGGTATTCAGACTCATGTATATCCATGTATTTTTTTTTCGCTGAATCCGAATCTGCCTTCAGATTTGGCCCAACGGGTCTGAGTTTTCGGGAAAATTAAAAAAACAGGTCAAAATTCACAAAAAACGTAATTTACGATCGACGAAAGTTATAAGAAATCAAATTATTCTACCAGCTCACTAGACGTAGACAAGCTGGTCCAATTTCATTCAAAAACCGAGTCAAAAACAGAAAATACGCCATTTTCATGTCATAATTCGTGTTGCAGAGTTCTGGATCCATCTTTTTATCCACCCACCCATTTATGAATTCATACATCTTTCTATCCAGTCGTTCATGCATGAATACGCATATTTATTCATCCACCTGTACCACCTATAAAACCCACCCATCCACCCATCTATCCATCTACTTTTTGTGCTGAGAGATGAGATAACAGCCTAGAAGATTGAGAATGCAATAAAACTTGTAGAATACTCTACTTTCTAAACAAAAGAAAACGATATCTACAAATCATTCTTATTTTTGTTGCTATAACGTGTTCTCTTTTCTTCAAAGGATCTATGCAAAGGGTTACGTTTTCGTTTAGTCCCTCTATTTTTCGTTTCTCTTTTTAACAACCAACAAGTTTTCGCCCTATATATATAAAGGGCGAAAATTTCCGAATATTTCTGAGGCGAAATTGAAAGAAGGTGTATTCGATGGACCTCAGATTCGGACATTGTTCAAGGATGCAACATTCATCACTACAATGAGTAGCGTTGAGAAGAGTGCTTGGACTAGTTTCAAAGTTGTAGCGACAAATTTTTTAGGAAACAACAAGAGTCCTAAATACGAAGAAATTGTATCAAAAATGATAAAAGACTTCCAAGATCTGGGATGTTTGATGAACTACAAGTTGCACTTCCTTCATTCACATCTGGATTGGTTTCCTGAAAATCTTGGAGATTATAGCGAAGAACAAGGCGAACGATTTCATCAGGATATGAAGGTTATAGAACAGCGATATCAAGTAAGATGGGATGAAAACATGATGGCCGATTTTTGTTAGTTGTTAAAAAAAGAAACGAAAAATAGAGGGACTAAACGAAAGCGTAACTCGTTGCATAGATCCTTTGAAGAAAATAGAACACGTTATAGCAACAAAAATAACAATGATTTGTAGATATTGTTTTCTTTTGTTTAGAAAGTAGAGTATTCTACAAGTTCTATTGCATTCTCAATCTTCTAGGCTGTTATCTCATCTCTCAGTACAAAAAGTAGATGGATAGATGGGTGGATGGGTGGGTTTTATACGTGGTACAGGTGGATGATAGAAAGATGTATGAATCCATAAATGGGTGGGTGGATAAAAAGATGGATCCAGAACTCTGCAACACGAATTATGCCTTGAAAATGGCGTTTTTAATCTATTTTCTGTTTTTGACTCGGTTTTTGAATGAAATTGGACCAGCTTGTCTACGTCTAGTGAGCTGGTAGAATAATTTGATTTCTTATAACTTTCGTCGATCGTAAATTATGTTTTTTGTGAATTTTGACCTGTTTTTTGAATTTTCCCGAAAACTCAGACCCGTTGGGCCAAATCTGAAGGCAGATTCGGATTCAGCGGAAAAAATACATGGAAATACATGGGTCTGAATACCACATCCTATACTATTATTTTGTGGGGCTGCGATTATTGATCACTGAAATTATAAACTTCCAATTTCGGACGAGGAGAAAATAGCAAGGGGTCTGAACTGGCAAGTAAGGAGAGTGAGGAGGACAGTAAACTGATTTTTAGCACAAAACTGACTAATTGACAAATAGTCCAATCAATAGGGGTTTTGTTTGTGACAAAAATACTAGTAGCAAACGGTCTGTGCCATCACATAAAAGACAATTTGTAGATATATGCTTATATGTTTCCTACTCCAATTTACTATTAATTCATTTTTTGTAAACATTTTTATGCAAAAAACGCATTTCTTTTTTAGTTTTTTCTTATAAAACTTAAACTAACGAAGCAATCTGAATGATATAAAGAGACAATTTGTAGAGCTGATCCTGTGCACAAAAGTAGTGAATTATATGTACTTTAAATGTGCACAAAGCAGGCACTGTCGGACCATTAGTTTTGGCACAATTGTAATTTGAATTTTTTGGTGTGCTATTTTGTAAAATTTCAGGAGCGGTGAAGGTGGTCCGATTTTAATTTTTCAGCCAGATTTTAAAAGTATAAGTATAATATTACAAAATGTATATTCTAATTTTCCGATAAAATGATGCAAAATAGGTGAAAAATTCCTCGAAATATGCTCAAAAACGGCTGAGCGCGCATACGCGGTCGAGTAGAGGGAGAAGGTCGGGAGATGGGGGACAGTTCATATATAGGTATACAATTTTCAGTATTGTTAGTTATAAGTATAGTTTAATATTATTGTAAATGGTGATACATAATAAATAATACCAATAAACGGAATCACAATGATGTGGAACCTGTGGATATTCTTGTTTTGTTCCTGCATTTTTTGACATTTACGCGAAATTTTGACATCAAACGTAAATTTGAAAGTTTTCTTACAAAATGTACTTTTCTGTTCCAAAGTATATATTTAGGTGCCCTTATTAAAGGAATTTTATTATATTTCGTATATATCACCACTTACAATAATATTAAACTAAAGTATAACTAACAATATTCAAAATTGTATACCTATATATCTACTGCCCCTCATCTCCCGACCCTCCCCCATTACTCGATCGGTTAAGCGCGCTCGGCTGTTTTTGAGCATACCTTATGAGGAATTTTTCACATATATCGCATCATTTTATCGGAAAATTAGAAAATACGTTTTGTAGTATATACTTTTACTTTCTAAATCCGGGTGAAAAATTAAAGTCGGACCACATCCAACACATCCAGAAACTTTGCAAAATAGTGCACCAAACAATTTAAGTTGCAATTGTGCTAAAATTAATGGCCCGGCAGCGCTCGCTTTGTGCACACTTAAAGTACATATAATTCATCACTTTTGTCGAGAGGGTCAGCCCTACAACTTAAAAAATAGCGGAGTAATGAATTTGTAAAAAATAACGCTAAATTTTGAGATTTTTCCGAGTTTTCTTTGTTTCTGCTCTCGGTTTATTCGTATTTCGATTCTCTACAAATTGTCTCTTTATAGCATTCAGATTGCTTCGTTAGTTTAGGTTTTATAAGCCAAAAACTAAAAAAAAATGCGTTTTTGCATAAAAATGTTTATAAAAAATTAATTAATGGTAAATTGGAGTAGGAAAGATATAAGCATATATCTACAGACTGTGTTTTATATGATGGCATAGTCCGTTTGCTGCTAGTATTTTCGTCACAAAATCACTGATTTAATGCTATAATGATTGGCCTAAAATCTGAGTGCGCGGGCGTATTNGGCAATATTGGTCCCAGTCTCCTTCAAATACGCCCTTCCTTTTCCAGCGGTGTTTCCATTCCGCGAAGCAATCCTGGATGGCTTGTCTGTGACGAATCTGTTTTGATATCATCAATAGTCTGAAAACGACGTCCTTTCAGCTATAATTTTAATTTCGGAAATATGAGAAAATAGCAAGGGGTCAGGACTGGCAAGTAAGGAGAGTGAGGAAGGACAGTAAACTGATTTTTAGCACAAAACTGACTAATTGACAAATAGACCAATCAATAGAGGTTTTGTTTGTGACAAAAATACCAGTAGCAAACGGACTGTGCCATTATATAAAAGACAATTTGTAGATATATGCTTATATGTTTCCTACTCCAATTTACTATTAATTCATTTCTTCTAAACATTTTTATGCAAAAAACGCATTTCTTTTTTTAGTTTTTTCTTATAAAACTTAAACTAACGAAGCAATCTGAATGATATAAAGAGACAATTTGTAGAGCTGATCCTGTGCACAAAAATTGTGAATTATATGTACTTTAAATGTGCACAAAGCAGGCGCTGCCGGACCATTAGTTTTGGTACAATTGTAATTTGAATTTTTTAGTGTACTATTTTGTAAAACTTCAGGAGCGGTGAAGGTGGTCTGATTTTAATTTTTCAGCCGGATTTTAAAAGTATAAGTATAATATTACAAAATGGATATTCTAATTTTCCGATAAAATGATGCAAAATATCTCTTTATAGCATTCAGATTGCTTCGTTAGTTTAGGTTTTATAAGCAAAAAACTAAAAAAAATGCGTTTTTGCATAAAAATGTTTATAAAAAAATGAATTAATGATAAATTGGAGTAGGAAAGATATAAGCATATATCTACAGACTGTGTTTTATATGATGGCATAGTCCGTTTGCTGCTAGTATTTTCGTCACAAAATCACTGATTTAATGCTATAATGATTGGCCTAAAATCTGAGTGCGCGGGTGCATTATCATGGTGCTAGAATCATGAGTTGTATAACCCCAACTCTGGTCTCTTTTGTGGATTTTTTCCGTAACCGTTGTAAAATGCCTTGAGAATACACACGGTTCACTGCTTCACTTTGAGGCATGTATTCAAAATGTACAAATCCATTTAAGAAAAAAATAGTGAACATCACTTAGACATTGGACCGAGACTGACGTGCTCTCTTGGGGCGTGGAGATCCTTTGCCAATCCATTGTGATGATTGAACTTTTGTCTCAAACGTCGTAGCCGTCGATTTTCTTTCTGTTGTTCAGTCATCAAACGAGGAAC